>NC_061863.1:26793852-26843847 GCF_907164915.1 Impatiens glandulifera
CCTGCTGTGTACAATAGAGGCTTTCCAATGGAAGAGTGCCACGTACCATTTTTGAAGATTCGACCGTTAGCTCCTGCTCAGTATTTAATCAATCCTAAGGACAACGGACGAAACACCTTTCGAGCCTTAACAATCTTGAGCTTTTGCCAAACGAACAAGCAATCTGATTTTGCAGAGAGAGACTACTCAATCATCTTGCTTACGGAACTTATTCCGTGAAGCTTCTTTCTGATTGTACTGTGTGTGAATTGAAAGAGAGAGCTAGAATAAAAACACCATTAACTGAGTGATATTCTTTATCTTGTAATTGAACAGAAAGTGTTCTGTTCAATAGTGAGCTAAATGTCACGGCCCATTGGGAGTTTCTGCCCGTGACATAAGTGTGTGTAAACTATATTTGATTCTCATCATATTATAGTGAATCCTTCCGGTAGTTGGAAGAAGGGGTGACGTAGGAGAGTTTCTCCGAACATCCATAAACAAACTATTGTGTTCTTCATTTCTGTCATCTTTTCATATTTCATCCCGTGCTTCAAACCCAAGTAAACAATTCCGTCTTGAATCTGTTTCAAGTGTTTACACAAGTTTACGTAGAATAGAAAGAGATATTAATCCCTAACAGGATTTCTATTAAATTGTTTTTCATAAGCCTTCATCCTTAGCCAGACCCCCGTCTCTAACGATAAAGCCGATCCTATCAATTGGTATCAGAGCTCTGTTTCTATTCTAAAGCCTTTCCTGAAATATGTCGAACATACCCAAAGGTGCCAGTGCTACAGCCATTCCAACCTTCTCTCGAGAAAACTACATTGTTTGGAAGAAAAGAGTTCGTGCTCATCTTTCTTCTCTCCATGATGACATGTGGAGTGTTGTCACAGAAGGTCCTATCAAGATTGATAAGGAGAAGGCCGATTGGACCGCTGATGAAAAGAGGCAGAACAATCTCAACAACATGGCTCTTGATGTTCTGTACAGATCTCTCGATGACAGTATATTCAACTACATCATCGAATGTGACACTGCCAAGGAGGTCTGGGACAGACTCACTCAACTGTGTGAGGGCAACGAGTAAACCAAGGAAAACAAGATCATGGTTGCCACTCAACAGTTCGATAGCTTTAAAATGCGTCCTGGTGAAACAATGAACGATTTCGACACTAGATTCAGCAAGATCGTCTCCTCTCTGTCCATCCTAGGCAAGACTTACAACAACCGGGAGCTTGCTATCAAGGTCATGCGTGCTCTTCCAAGGGAATGGGACATAAAGACTATGGCGATGAGATAATCCAAAGATCTGAACAAGATATCTCTCTTTGATCTCTTCACTGACTTCAAGGCCTATGAGTTCGAGCTGAACTATAGGATGGAAGAAGATCAACCCTCGTCCGTTATCATTGCTAAGGAGCTGGTGACCGCTGAAGAGCCACCAACCGCTCCTGACGTGAAGATGGCAGCTCAGCAGCTGAGCAGCGATGCTATGTCTCTCTTTGTGAAGAAGTTTGGCGACTTCATGAAGAAGAGAAACTCAAACTCAAACTCTTCAAATTCTAATGATAATAAAAAATCTAAAGCTAATGTTACTTGTTTTAACTGTGGTATTAAAGGTCATTATGCATCGGAATGCCGGAAGCCAAAGCGTGAAGATGCCAAGGAAGATGGAAAAGAGCTGAAGGCTCTTATGGCTGGTGACGGAAAGAACAGAAGAAGCAGCAGTGGCTCGTACTTCTCATCCAGTGAAAGTGATGAAAAAGACGTGGCTTGCTTCATGGCCAGAGAAGACGAGGAAGGAACTCAGGAAACTGAGGTATTTGATTTCTCTTCCGAAAGGTTTTCAAGGGAACAACTGGTAGCTGCACTAGATGACATGGTCATCGAGTATAGAAAGCTAGCAAAATCTCTAAATGAAACTAAATCTTCATCAGATTTAAATGAACCCAATCTGTCTAGAGAAAAAGAGTCACATGTTTTTGAAAAGAAGATTGAAGAGATCTTATCAGAGAATCATATACTTAAGGAACAGATTCAAACTCTTTCATCTGAAAATAAAAGACTTAACTATGTTGTCTGTGCATGGACAAGGTCTGGTGATGCTGTCAAATATCAGATCAGCATGTTGAAACCTGCTGGATCTAGATCCGGATTGGGATTTGATAGCAATGATCCTAACCTATCTTACAAAAAGTCAAAGCCAAATGACAAACTTAAGCCAATGAGTTTTGTCAAAGGAAGTATGACTAACAATGAATCTGATCCTATTCATGAAGAAGTTGGTTTCAAAAATGAAATAGTTTATGTTCCACCAACCGTTAGCTGGCTTAAGAATAAGCTTGAAAAGGCTAATAAGTCTGGTAATTTAAAACCTGACTCAAAGTCAAGGAGTTTTAAAAGAAAATCTTCTTCAAAAGCTAAAGGATCAGTGGCTAGCAGGAAGTCATCTGCTAAGTCAAAAACTTATGCATTAATTACAACACAAAATGGGAAATCCATCAGAATAACTCAAATATGGATTCCTAAGGGACTAATTGATCGAGGATCCAATTGAGTGTGGATACCAAAATGTGTAAATAGTTTATTTTGTAGGTGATGCAGGAGGATAGCAGGAAGGAAGCTAGAAGAGTACTCATCTGAGTACACAGCTTGGAAGATCATTAATGGCACTTGCCATTCTGGAAGAATAAATGTTTTTATTTGTTAAAAATATTTTTGGTCTTTAGACCACAAAAACTGTTTATAAAACTCTAATGTCCATATTCATTGTGAAAAAAAAATTCTTTGGAATTAAAGATATTCTCTAGACGAATATCCTTAATCGGTCTAACTAGACAAGGGTGTCTAAAAGAAACAGTATGTACTTAGACGTATTTTTTGCTCACATTCCATACATCTAAGTCTATATGTTGAGGTGTTATACCTACGCAACTAGACGGACACGTCTAATAGACGTTAGACGTTTTTACGTCTTAAGCAAAAGGATGCTCACGTCTAACAAACACACGTCTAACACGTGATGTTTATGCGGAATTAGACGTACACGTCTAATAAACATTAGACAGATTTGTTATAAACACGGAATTAGACGTATGCGTCTAATATACTCATCCGTCTAATAGACGCCGTGTTATATTGGATTTGTGAAGTAAGAAAAACTTCTAACTACGTGTCGATTAGACTGATCAAGGACAGCTGTCACACGTTGAGAGCTATCTACTTTTCCCGCTTAAAACATTAAACAGTCATCTCTTAATAACATGAAGACACATGTCTATCAAGTTTAGAGAAAATGACTGATATACCCTCATTTCTAATGATGATTTTTTGAAAAAGGACGTCTAACATTTATTAATGGGCCATACCCCTAGAATAGACGGTTATTCTGTATTTCCATCTTTCTTCTATATAAGGACATTACTGCATGATTTTGAAAACTTTCAATCTCTCGAAATCTCTACGAACCCTAGCTTTCTTGTATTTCTCTCACTAAATCTCTCTGAAATATCGTGTCGATTCACATTCTCTCAAAATGGTGAAGAAAATCACTCTCAGTCACTGTACTCTGCAGGTGGACTTTCCATCGGTGTACTCTTTTGATCAACCGGAGGTGGTGAAGATGTTCCAAACCCTAGAATATTCTGGGTTGAGGAAGTATCTGGGCGGACCGTTCATCTTCTATGAAGACGAAGTTCGCGAGTTCTTTAAGACGACAGTTATGGTGGATGATTCCATCGTAGCAACCGTCAACGGAAATGAGATCTCCTTTGACGAAACGGCTTATGCGGAGTTCTTTGAACTTCCGACGGAGGGTCATCTGTTCGACTTGGTGCTCCCTTCAGAAATCATGGAGGAAATGAAGACTTCCTTCTCTACTGACGGTTCTAAAATCCATGTAAATGGATACAAGAAGGTATTCAAACCCCAATTCATTCTTCTAAACGACGTGGTGGCGAAGGCGTTGCAAGGGAAGGCTGGCTCCTTCAATCTCTATAGTCAAGACCGTTTTGACTATATGTGCGCCATTTCTAAAGGGATCCAAGTGAACTGGGTCACACCCTCTTTCAGAATCTGTGTTACTCTATCAGCCAGACGAACAAGGAGAGTATCACGTATGCGGCTCAACTGAGTCACTTGCTGAAGTACTTGGGAGTTCCTGTTGGTGAACCGACGCAGATCAACTCTCCAAGAGTTTTTACTGCCTTTACGGTGGCAGCACTCTGACTAGGATGAAGAGCAACCTAGAGTCTGCATCTGGGGCTTCTAGTTTCCAGACTGGTTAAAGGCCTTCCACCCGTTCAAAGCCCTCTGCTTTTGTTCTGTCAACAGGAGAAAAGAGAACCAGAAATGTGAACAAATCGGAGACCATTTCCTCCAGCATGAAAAGCCCAAATCAGAAAGACACAGAATCTGTTGATTCAAGGGTGAAGCAAAGTCCAGACGTACTTGCTGCAACCCCAATGATATCGTTATCCACTCCCTCAACTTATTTGAGGAAACCTTCGAGGTCTTGTGCCTCAAAGGAGAAGAAGACAAAGGCGCCCCACGCGTCTAAATCTGCCAAGGTAAAGTCTTCTAAATCTTTGGCTGCTGTGCCAAAATTTGATGTTCCCGAAGTGGAACAAGCTGAATCTGTTTTCTCTCCTCTGAGAGCATTTGCTGAAGGGTCTGTTGTTGAGTCAGCCGGTCCAAATGTTGAAACTATTAACAAGGCGGAGTCTCTTGTTATGAAATCTGATCATGTAGCCGCCGGTGCTACAGAGTCGTCGAAACCAGAACAAGGTGCTGATCTTACCCTTGTTGCTGGTGAACCCAATATTCCTGCTCCCAAGGATTCCTTGGTGGTCAGAAAGATTGTCTCTTAAGAGCTTCCTACTGAGCTCTGTTTGAAACCCCACTCTGCCTTCGAACTGTTGCGGGCTAGAAAAGGGACTAGAGGAATTGTAATTGGTGAACCCAGACCAGCCCCAAAACCTGTAGAGGTTGTTGGAAAAGGGAAATCCATTGCATTTCATGCTCTTGAGAAGGTATCTGAAGCAAGAGGTATCGTTGATCTTATTCTGGATCAAGTAAAGTCCTTTCTGCTGAAAAGTTAGAAGTCTATGATTCCTGGCGTACTGAGAGACTGTCCTCTAAGTACAACGACTCTCTATCTAACGTTGCCATAACCAAAGAATGGAAGAAGAGAGTGGCAAATGAGAAGAAAGTCCTGAAATGGGCAAGAACTTCAGATGTTAGTGAAGCTCTGAATAAAAGAGAACTTGTGGAAGCTTGCATTCTTGGAAAAGCTCTATTTCCAATCTATGAAGCCAGGAAAGCTAACTTCAACCCTGATGCAAAAAGAGCTGATGTTGAAGCAAAAGTGTTGAAAAAGTTGAAAGATATCATGGAAAGCTATGTTTTGTTGCATCTAGATACATTCATGACGCCGATTGCTCTGGCGTAGTACCTCTAAATGAAGAAGAAGCAATGGATATTCCAGACGCTGATGAATCAGATGCTACTCTCCTGATCGAATTCGGGAATCTTTCTACCGAAGAGAGACGCATTCAAGATCATCCTGTTGAAGAGCTTCCGAATGAAGAAGAAGGAATGGTAAATGTTCAAGAGCCTGAACAAGCTCTTGAGACAAATGTTGAAGAAGTAATCATAGAAGATGTAGCAGAGGAGGCTTTGAAAGCTCCTATTAAAGAAAATGAAATTATAACCCCTGTTGCAAGAACAGAGGGTGTTCAAGAGAAACTGGCCGAGGTCACTCAGCCAGAAACTGCAAGAACTGAGGGGGAACCCTCTAAAGAGAAAGATGATAAAGAAGAAAGTTCCTCGTCTGAGGAGGAACAGGATGAGCAACCAAAGTTTGGTAAGACCTATTTATTTCCCAATGGCGTTGTGGGAAGTGTTCACGAAAACATCAACAATCCCCGTCACTATTCTGGGAATCTGCTCGAGAGATTTGAAAAAGCACAAAAAGAAATTGAAGAAGAGGCACAAGATAAAGCTGCTGAGAATGCTGAATTGAATCAGCAGGAGCAATCCTTGCAGGTTCAAACAAACTTTGAACCTATTCAAAGTATGGCAGCAGAGTCTGAAGAAGTGTCTTCTCACGAAGGTTCATCTGTTGGAGGAAATAAAATGTTAAGATCTATGAGGTCTATGCTCTCCTCAATGCAGAAGACTATGTGTCAGACAATGATCTCCAGGGAAGAGGAAAAAGCGAATTTCGGCAATATTTTCAAGATCCTAACTGATCTGGATAAGACCTTGAAGATGAATACTTATGAGACCCATGTCTCGAATGTAAAGTTTGCAAAGTTTGAAAAGGAATGCTTCAGCCGCCAAAGTGAACTGTTTAACATTGAGAGGCATATCAATGACGAACGCCACAAGGAAACCATGGATGAATTCAGTCTGGTGAAGAATCAGATGGTAGAAATGCAGGGTTGCATGAGCAGAAATGATAATGAACGTCAAGCATTTGCTGAAACCATTGCTAGAAAGTTTCAAGCGAAGGAGGATGCAATGGGCAATGTTGAAGGTGCTCAACCTCGACCAATTCAAGGTGAGTCAAGCAGGAGAAATGATGGTGTGTCAACCGGGACAAGATCCAGTAGGGCCCCAAGTACTGATGACAATCCTAGGCCAACCAAGAGAGGTGGTGGTCGAAGCGGTGCTGAGCGTGGTGGAAGAAGTGGTGGTGGCCGAAGTAGGCTATCAGATGTCGATCAAGGAGGACGTGCCAGTGCTGGTGAGCGTGGAGGAAGATCGAATGCAGGAGGTCGTGGTGGTCGCGGCTATCCTCATTTCATGAACATGCTTCCCGGGCAAGAGATGAGTCCAACCGATCCTCGAGTGAAAAGGGAAGAACAATGATCTCTCTTTTTTTACTCTGTTTAACTTTATTGAACATGGTTTCTTGATAGTTTTTCGAATACTGGTTCTTTTTGGATGAATGGTGTAAGTGAACAAGGTGTTTGTTTATTTACTTGATGAATGCATGTTGTTATATATGTATGCAGGTTTGCAATTTCTTCATCAAAAAGGGGGAAAATGTTGGGTCAAATTATTTTGACTAAGTGTTGAAATAATTTGACCACTGATTTTTTGATGATGAAATAATTTATGAGTTTTGATACAGGTGTATTGAGACAACATATTATCAGACTTGGATCTAATGATGGCCATTAGACCGATGATGATTTTCATTCGCATAAAATTAGACGCACAGTCTAACTCAGTGGAGTTAGACGTGCAGTCTAATAGACGTGTAAATTAGACGCGAGTCTAATAGAATTAAACGTACAGTCTAACTGATCGGAGTTAGACGTGTAAGTCTAATAGATGTGTAAAGAATTAGACGGATAGTCTAATGAATACACGGAATTAGACGTGAGTCTAATGAATACACGGAATTAGACGTGAGTCTAATGGAATTAGACGTATAGTCTAACTCATCGGAGTTAGACGTGTAAGTCTAATAAATGTAAAGAATTAGACGGATAGTCTAATGAATACACGGAATTAGACGCAAGTCTAATGGAATTAGACGTACAATCTAACTCATTGGAGTTAGACGTGCAGTCTAATAGACGTGTAAATTAGACGCGAGTCTAATAAAATTAGACGTACAGTCTAACTCATCGGAGTTAGACGTGTAAGTCTAATAGATGTGTAAAGAATTAGACGGATAGTCTAATGAATAAACGGAATTAGACGTGAGTCTAATAGAATTAGACATACAGTCTAACTCATCGGAGTTAGACGTGTAAGTCTAATAGATGTAAAGAATTAGACGGATAGTCTAATGAATACACAGAATTAGACGCAAGTCTAATGGAATTAGACGTACAATCTAACTTATCGGAGTTAGACGTGTAAGTCTAATAGATGTAAAGAATTAGACGAGTAGTCTAATGAATACACGGAATTAGACGCGTCAGTCTAACTCAGTGGAGTTAGACGTGTCGGTCTAATGGTTATTTAAAAATTAGACAGGTAGTCTAATTAGTGAAAGTTAGACGTGAGTCTAACTCCTTCAGACAAGTCTGAGGTAGAACCGGAATTAGACGCGTCAGTCTAACTCAGTGGAGTTAGACGTGTCGGTCTAATGGTTATTGAATAATTAGACGGGTAGTCTAAAAGTGAAAGTTAGACGTGAGTCTAACTCCTTCAGACAAGTCTGAGGTACAACCGGAATTAGACGTGTCATTCTAACTTAGTGGAGTTAGACGTGTCGGTCTAATGGTTATTGAATAATTAGACGGGTAGTCTAATTAGTGAAAGTTAGACGTGAGTCTAACTCCTTCAGACAAGTCTGAGGTAGAACCGAAATTAGACGTGTAGTCTAACTTAGTGGAGTTAGACGTACCCGTCTAATGGTTATTAAAATTAGACGCGAGTCTAATTCTATTAGACCAGGCGTTCTAATAGACGTTTTTCATTAGAAGAAGTTGACTTATTTCATTAGACTAATTTTCTCAAATCCTTCTAACTGAAATATGTCTAATGCTCTGTTTAAGCAGTACGCTTGAATCTAGAATTTCTCCTACCCACGTGCTATAGCTGTACCATACTTCTGCTCCACCTTCCTGTGAAGATTAATACAACAACTATATGCATCCAATCAAAGAATGCCACGTAAGAGAATTTTCCTCACATTACCCGTTTTTGCAGGTACATCCCTGATGGAATATTCGGCGCACTACCAGTTCGGTACGGCCACGATCCTTGTGCTCAGAACCTGTTGTGTACAATGGAGGCTTTCCAATGGAAGAGTGCCACGTATCATTTTTTAAGATTCGACCGTTACCTCCTGCTCATTATTTAATCAATCCTAAGGACAACGGACGAAACACCTTTCGAGCCTTAACAATCTTGAGCTTTTGCCAAACGAACAAGCAATCTGATTTTGCAGAGAGAGACTACTCAATCATCTTTCTTACTGAACTTATTCTGTGAAGCTTCTTTCTGATTGTACTGTGTGTGAATCGAGAGAGAGAGCTAGAATCAAAACACCATTAGCTGAGTGATATTCTTTATCTTGTAATTGAACAGAAAGTGTTCTGTTCAATAGTGAGCTAAGTGTGTGTAAACTGTATTTGATTCTCATCATATTATAGTGAATCCTTCCGGTGGTTGGAAGAAGGGGTGACGTAGGAGAGTTTCTCCGAACATCCATAAACAAACTGTTGTGTTCTTCATTTTTGTCATCTTTTCATATTTCATCATGTGCTTCAAACCCAAGTAAACAATTTCGCCTTGAATCTGTTTCAAGTGAATACACAAGTTTGCGTAGAATAGAAAGAGATATTAATCCCTAACAGGATTTCTATCAAACCTTTTTTCATAAGCCTTCATCCTTAGCCAGACCCCCGTCTTTAACGATAAAGCCGATCCTATCAGGAGTCTCATGTCCAATTTTTCTCTTGAAACGACGTCGTTTCATCCTAGTTCGTCGTCTTTCTCGCGACGCCGGACATATAAGATCAACAACCATCTTTGTTTTTTCAAATATGGAACTCTCCCATTTCTCCACCTTTTGACCTCAATCAAAACCTGAAATGATCACCTTAATCCGGTGATCATTTACCCCTGAGCCTACAATCATCATCATAACCTACACCGACGATTGGCCGTAAAACAATCAAAATACTATTATGACCATTTAACTCAATGAAGCCCACTTGCTTTTCAAATAGACGTTGGGAGGCTATATATACCCTCCATTGATCAATTCGAAAGAAAAAGATCAACTCTCAAGCCTCCAAACAAAGATTTTCAAAAAACCGCCATTAAAGTTTCAAGATTACTAGATTTTCAGAAATTCCGTGTAAGGCATTAAAGCTTGGATCCAAGAATCTCTAAAGCTTTCTTAAGATCTAAGGAGTATTCTCCAATCCTGGGTAAGCTTTCAATCATCATCTATATCGAATTACCGGTTTGAATTGGAAATTTTACATTTCAGTTTTGACAGTTTTGTATACTATCTGGTTATTCGAATTTTCATTGAGAAACGATCTTAGGATCAATCAATCTAAATAAAAAAAACGCAAATTTGAATTTGAAAAATTCAAAATCGAGTTTCTTGTTACTGAGTTATTAGTCAATAACAACCTAGAAAGCTTTTCAACATGTTTCTAATGATGTTGAGAGCCTATATTGATCATTTCGAATCCACCCCGATAATGTTTAATCAAAAAACCAAAATTTTCATAAAAGTTGAAAATTTCAGTTCTTGAAATGGTTAAAATGAACAACAAGTGTTCATATTTTAATACCAATTAATTATATGAAGTATAAGTAAGCTATTGAAAAGCTCCTTAATACTTCATTAAAATCTGAAAACCAAAAACTCAATTTTGGCATCAAAATATCATCTAGGTTAAATGACAGCCCATTATGATGTTCATAATGTTCCTTGGAGCTTTGTGAAGCTTCTCAAACCCTAAATCAAAAGATCTAGGTCTTAATCAAAACTGCAGAATCTATAGTTTTGGTGTTCTCGGGGACTAGGAAAGCTAACCTAAATCTAACCAGGACTGAGGGACATCGGTCTTTAGGACCAAGGAAAACTTAGCCCAAGTCTGACCAGGACCGAGGGATATCAGTCCTTATGGCTGTCAAATTTTAGCACATGTTTAGGAAGGACCGAGTATTCTTCATACTCAGGACCGAGAAATCTTGTACTCGACCAAGAATTCCCAACCTAGGGCCAAGGAATCTCTTACCCGACGAAGAATTATCAAACCTAGCACCGATGAAATTAGTCCTAGACTAACCTAGGACCGATGATTTCCACACCTGAACGAGGGACTTCAACACCCCGATCGAGGGAATTCTGACCCAGAACTGTGTGCTTTAGACCCCGACCGATAAAAATCGCACCTAGGACCAAAACTAGTCAGATTTAAATCAGGTTCAAATCTAGGACACTTGTCTTAGGGTCTGTTTGGTTGCACTTTTCATATTCTAAAATTATTTTTGTAATTTGGGATCCTAAATCATTTTCTAAATATCTCAAAAAAATAGAAAATGATTTCAAAATATTTTTAGAATATTTTTATAAAAAATATTTTGATAATGGCTCGTTTGAGATTTATTTTTAAACACTAATGCCTTTAAAAAAACTGACGTTCTTTAGGTATATTCCTCCATAGTTGTCATCATCTATAACATGTATTAGCATTTAAATATTTTATTACAATTTTAAATATTTAAAAATGTGTGCATGTCTTGGACCAGAAGAATAATTGGTTGAAATAAAACGTTATACAACCAATTTTTAAAAAACAAGATTTTATAAATTTAGAGACTGTTTTTAAAACGAGTACAAAGGATGAAGCACGAAACACCTTTCCCGAGTATCACCAAACTACGAACCAAAAGAAACTCTAGTTAAAAATACTTTTGTATACATATACCATTTTATTGATTTTAAAAATCAATTGACGACTCTTCATCAAATTAATAATCCTTTAAATTAATTATTGTAAATTAATTTAAACACAAATTACTAAAAAAATCAAATTTTAATTTTATTATTTCAAATATAAAATGTTATTTTAAATTTGATCTCAAATTAGTTATTTTTTAATTAATTTCAAAAAGTCAAGATATTCTTGTAAATTTTTAAAAAATAATGTTTTATTGAAAAAGATTCCTAACACGCAAATTAGTGCTGAAATTTCTCGAAGTTTGAGCTTTACCAGGACAAGGGTTTTCTAGGGGTTATAGGTTTCTAGCGACTCTATTGGGGAATACATTATTTAACTCAAAAACATAAACTTAGATTTTTGAAAAAAAACGTTTGTATCACGTTTTCAACTTATTAGGCATATCCCAAAATGTACAACACCTAAGGGATGCATATGTTTTATCCTAATAAATGTCTAGACCTATGAAGGGTACATAACCATAACATTGCCTTCAATAAGTACACGATTGGAGTCAGTACTTTTAAAATTATGTGAGAAGATTGTCGATGAGGAATGACAATTTGTTACAAAATGAGTGATGTTGCGAGAGGAGAAACTAGAATGCATGGGATCGACCCTCCAACACCTTTTCGCGATGAGTTGCCCAATAGGACGTAGGCACTATGGAGGTGGAGAAAAATTATCGATTGAGTTGATATTCCCTAGTTTATGGTAGTGGTTTACCCCTTCTTTAATAGTGAATGATACTCTCTTATGATGCCCCTTAGTACAAAAAACCTGGATACTCTCTCCAAGATGGTTATTTATCGTACCCAAACAACTAAACATCGTCACTACAACCCTTATGTGAATACTATATATGTATTATGTGTATGCATTTATAATATACATGAGCATCTCAAAAATTTCCCTCTTCAAAACAAACACATTTTTGTAAAATGTTTTGAATTTGTAATCTTAGACGATGTCTACGCTAATTGATGTCGCCCTAATCCCTTGGATCGACAATTTTCACGAGAATGAGTGGAACCATGGAGTCTATGGACAAACTCCCATCATGAGGTTTATTAAATTCAAAATAAACAAAATCTTCATGATGCAAATACAAAGAAAGTGGAGTCCTGTAGGCCGAGTGTACTTTATGGGAGAAAGGCAAATGTACCTAACCATAGAGGAATTCTAAGCTACCCTAATGATGAACAATAAGAGTATTATGCATCTTAATCCATTTATGGAATCATGTCCTTGAGGAAGATTTTATAAGAGGAATACAAATACACCAAAAAAACATCTGAAACTTAATGTTAGTTGGTCATATTGAGATTTGAGCTAGTCTTCTTCTATGACATGGCTTTCTAAGAGTATTATTAAGGATTAAATCTCGATTTCGATGGGTTGTATGACGTCCATACCGTAAATTAAGGATTAGGGAGTTTCGTCACACGAGGTTTAAGCGGTTGTACAATATCACCATAAGGTGTATGGAAATTTCTCATGACCGTCCTTATACGTGTTGGTCATCTTCTTGATGATCCTAATCACGTTGTGTTTACCGCTTCGACCGCACCACTGGTTTTTGGTCTATAGGGAGATGATTTGTGATGCTCAATTTTGAACTTGTCGAGCAATTACAACACTTTTCCTTGGAAGTGTCGACCATTGTCTAAAATCTGGGCATGTGGGACTCCATATCTAGTGATGATGCTAGCTCGGATGAACTTTTCCATTTGAGATTATTTTAAGACCTTATAGGAGCCTTCTTTAACCCTTTTGGTGAAGTAGTCTATGACGACGAGTATGAACTCATGTCCATTTGATGCATGATGATAGATTTTCCAGATTACGTCGATACCCCATATAGAAAAGGGCTTAGGGGATGTCATGTTGTAAAGGAGTGAGGCCGATGTATGCTTTAAAGAAGCATATATTTAGCACCGATGATAGATCCTTACATAACTCACACATTCTTGTTCGAGGTTTTTTCAATAATATCCTAAACAAAGTATTTTTTAACTAAAGTCATTCCATTCATGCCTGGACCACATGTCCTCCTGAATGTACTTCTTTCATGATCCTCTTGAATTTTGGATTATCTATGCATAGCATGTTTTGACCATCGAAAGATCGGTGGTAAAGTCTATTGGAAATCCAAGCATATTTCGTGGAATACTAGCGCAATGCCTGTCATTCATTAGCTCATAAGTGGGAAGGATATCTCGATACTTAATGTACTTCTGCAGAGTATCGTTACTAGGGTTTAACAACATTCTCACAGGAAGTGACTACTCCCGATTCAAAAGTAGTTCGTTGCTTTTGTTGGATTTTTAATGGTTTGACTTTAATTCCATCAGGAATTTGAGTCATGGCTGCCAAAGTTGTCAGGGAATCTGCAAAGAGGTTTCGGCATCTTGGAGCATGAACAAATGATACTTGATCGAATTTATTTATGAATTTGGTCAAATAGGCGTGGTAGGGTTTCAAGTTTTCTCCTTTCACTTGGTATGTACCATGACTTAAGATATAACCAAATTAAAGTCACCAATTACTTATAACTTAGTTGCCCCTTTTTCATTTGCCAATTTGAGACCCGAGAGGCATTCCTCATATTCGTTCTCATTATTGGTGACAAGATATTTGAGTTTACGGATATTGGGTTGTATATCCCTTATGTGTTTTCTTCCTTTCTCAAAAGATTTTCTTTTTCTCTTACGGAAGCGACTAAGGGGTTTTATTTATATGAGACCGGGTCTACAAATATGCAGGTTGTCTAGGTATCTTCTCTCCTTTATTTTTCAAGTCTCTGTAGTTCAGACTTAATTCGTCTGTCCATGTTGAAAGTTATACAAAACTTGGGATGAGATTCTGTTGAAATAAGCTTCTTTCAAGGTCGAGCTTAAAACCTATATGCGCGTAGCTTGATATTACACAAACTATCTTTTAAGCGCATCGAGATTGCTTGACCCAATGAACTCTTTGTCTTCTATAATAGATATACGGACAACTCTGCTAGAGAGTATTTTCTTAAGTAGGAAAGGTCCTTCCCATTGGGGTTGAAACTTGCCCCTGGGGTCTAGGAATTCCTGGGATCTTCTTCGAGGTTTCTAGGTTTTACCTTCCTATTGAAGGTATTTGACACAAATTTTTGGTAGACTTGAGTTTTACATAAATCGTTTAACCTCTTATCCATCATTACCGTTAGTTGGTCATATCGAAATTTGAGCTAGTCTTCTCCTATGACATGACTTTCTAAGAGTATTCTTAGGGTTGGAATCTCGATTTCGATGGATTGTATGATGTTCATGCCTTAAACTGAGTATGGAGTTTTGTCCGTCGAGGTTTGAGCGGTTGTATAATATCCCCATAATTCATATGCCAACTTCTCATGTCAGTCGTGTTGGTCATCTTCTTGATGATCCTAATCACATTTTGTTACCGCTTCGACCATTGGTTTGGGATATATAGGGCAATGATTTGTGATGCTCGATCTTGAACTTGTCAAGCAATTGTAAAACTTTTCCTTGAAAGTGTCAATCATTGTCTGAAATCAGGGCGTGTGGGACTCCATATCTAACGATGATGCTAGTTTGGATGAAGTTTACCACTTGAGATGATTTCAAGACCTCGTAGGAGGCTTCTGTAACCCATTCAGTGAAGTAGTCTATAACGACGAGTATGAACTCATGTCCATTTGACGTGTGGGGATATATTTTGTAGATTATGTCGATGCCCCATGTAGAAAAGGGCCAAGGGGATGTCATGTTGTAAAGGAGCGAGGCTGGTATATGATTTAGGGTAGCATATATTTGGCACTAATTACAGCTCCTTACAAACTCACACATTCTTGTTTGAGAAATTTCCAATAATATCCTAAACAAAGTATTTTCTTAGCTAAATCCATTCAATTCATGTGTGGGACACATGTCTCTCCATGTACTTTTTTCATGATCCTCTTGGATTTTGGATTATATATACAAAGTATGTTTTGACCGTCGAAAGATCGGTGTTAAAGTCTATTGTCAATCCAATCGTAGTTGGTGGAATACTGGCGCAATTCCCATCATTCCTTAACTCCGAATTGGAAGGATATCTCCATACTCAATGTACTTTTGGTGAGTATTGTACTAGGTTTAACAACATTCTCACAGGAAGTGACTACTCCGGATTCAAAAGAAGGTCGTTGCTTTTGTTGGATTTTTAATGGTTTGACTTTGATTCCGTCAGGAATTTGATTCATGGCTGCCAAAGTAGCCTGGGAATCTACGAAGCGGTTTTGGCTTCTTGGAGCGTGAATAAATAATACTTAATTGAATTTATTTATGAGTTTGGTTAGGTGGGCGTGGCAGGGTTTCAAGTTTTCTCCTTTACTTTCCACGTGCCATTAGCTTAGGATATAACCAAATTAGAGTCACCAAGACTTATAACTTAGTTTCCCCTTTTTCATATACCAATTTGAGATCCGAGAGGCATGTATCATATGCGTCCTCGCTATTGGTGATGGGAAATTCGAGTTTTATGGATATTTGATTGTACGTCCCTTTCAGTTTTTCTTTCTTTTTCAAAAGATTTTCTTTTTCTCTTAAGGGACTGAGGGATTTTATTTGTCTAAGACTGGGCTTGTAAAATATGCAGGCTGCGTAGGTATATTCTCTCCTTTATTTTTCTACATTGAGAAGAATCAGGTCTCCGTAGTTCGGATTTGAGTCCTCTGTCCATGTTTCAAGTTATACAAAACTTGGGATTAGATTATGTTGACATAAGCTTCTTTCAATGTCGTTCTTAAAACCTTTATGTGCGTAGCTTGATATTATACAAAATATGTTTTAATCGCATCGAGATTGCTTGACACAATGAACTCTTCACCTTCAATGTTAGATAGGCGTACAATTTCTTTAGAGAGGATTTTCTTAAGTAAGAAAGGTCCTTCGCATTGGTGTCAAAACTTGCCCTTAGGGTTTAGGAGTTCCTTGGTTTGTTTGAGACTAGATAACCTTCTTTGAGGTTTCTAGCTTTTACCTTTCTATTGAAGGTATCTGGCACACGTTTTTGGTAGGCTTGAGTTTTACATAAAGCGTTTAACCTCTTATCCTCCATTAACGTTAGTGGGTCATATCGAGATTTGAGTTAGTCTTCTTCTATGACATGGCTTTCTAAGAGTATTCTTAGGGTTGGAATCTTAATTTCGATGGGTTGTATGGTGTCTATACCGTAAACTAAGGAGTATGGAGTTTCGTCTATCGAGGGAGCGATTGTACAATATCCTCATAAGTCGTATGACAACTTATAATGTTAGTCATTATACATGTTGGTCATCATCTTGATGATCCTAATCACATTTTTTTACCTCTTCGACTGCACCATTGGTTTTGGGGTCTATAGGGCGATGATTTGTGATGCTCAATTTTTAATTTGCCGAACAATTGCAATACCTTTCCTTGGAAGTGTCGATCATTGTCTGAAATTAGGGCGTGTGGGACTCCATATCTAGTGATGATGCTAGTTCGGATGAACTTTGCCACTTGTGATGGTTTCAAGACCTTGTAGGAGGCTTCTTTAACCCATTTTGTGAAGTAGTCTATGACGACGAGTATGAACTCATGTCCATTTGACGCGTGGGGTTAGATTTTCCAGATTACGTCGATGCCCCATGTAGAAAAGGGTCAAGGGGATGTCATGTTGTAAAGGAGCGAGGTTGGTGTGTGCTAAGGGTAGCATATATTTGGAATTGATGACAGCTACTTACATAGCTCACACATTCTTGTTCGAGGTTTTTCCAATAATATCCTAAATAAAGTATTTTCTTAAATAAAACCATTCTATTTATGTTTGGACTGCATATCCCTGCATTTACTTCTTTCATAATCCTCTTGGATTTAGGATTATCTATGCAACGCATGTTTTGACCGTCGAACGATCAATGATAAATTCTATTGGAAATTCAAGAGTAGTTGGTGGAATACTGGCGCAATGTCCGTCGTTCCTTAGCTCGAAAGTGAGAAGGATATCTCCATACTCAATGTACTTCTAGAGAGTATCGTACCAGAGTT
This sequence comes from Impatiens glandulifera, assembly GCF_907164915.1. Lineage (NCBI taxonomy): Eukaryota > Viridiplantae > Streptophyta > Magnoliopsida > Ericales > Balsaminaceae > Impatiens > Impatiens glandulifera. Next base: position 26,811,317 of record NC_061863.1, read on the forward strand.
TAACAACAATCTCATAGGAAGTGACTGGTCCCGTTTCAAAAGCAAGTCGTTACTTTTGTTGGATTTTTATGGGTTGACTTTGATTCCACCAGGAATATGAGTCATAGCGGCCAAAGTAGGCAGGGCGTCCACGAAGAGGTTTTGACTTCTTGGAGTATGAACAAATGATACTTGATTAAATTTATTTAAGATTTTGGTCAGGTGAGTATGGTAGGGTTTCAAGTTTTCCCCTTTCACTTGCCACGTTCCATTGGCTTAGGATATAACTAAATTAGAGTCACCTATGACTTATAACTTAGTTGCCCCTTTTTCATATGCCATTTTGAGACCCAAGAAACATGCCTCATATTCGTCCTAATTATTGGTGACTGAATATTTGAGTTTTATGGATATTGGGTTGTATGTCCTTTTTAGGTCAACTTACAAAATCTCAATTCCGTAACCTTACTTTCCGGAAGCTCCATCAAACATTAGTTTCCATGTGTTTGATGTTATACTCATAATTCCCTCGTCAAGGAATTCGAGTTCATTCTCTAACTCAAAATTGATGGGTTGGTCAGCAAGGAAGTCCGTAATAACAATTTCTTTGATAGACTTCTATACCGTATAGGTTATGTTGTATTCGGATAACATCACCATCCATTTGGCTAGACTTGGTGATAGAAGAGTTTGTTGGAACAAGAAGTGGACCGGGTCCAATATTGATACAAATTTAATGAGGGTGGGCTTGCATGTAGTGTCTCAACCTTTTGATGACCCATGCTAATGTCCAACATATTTTCTCAACTAAAGTGTAATTAAGTTCACACCCAGTCATCTTTTTACTGATATAGTACATAGCCGTTACGAGTTTATCCTCATTTTCTCGAGTCAATAGGCTTCCCATGGTTGTATCTTTTACAATAAGGTATAGGATGAGAGGAATATTGACTTTTGTCGGCATGAGTATGGGAGGGTATTTTAAATAATCTTTGATTTTGTCAAATGATTGTTGACAATTTTTATCCCATACAAACTTTTAGTCTTTATTCAGCAGCTCAAACAACGGATCGCATGTCATAGTAAGCTTGCTGATGAATCGTCTAATGTATTGGATTTTACCCAAAAATCTATGGACCTCTCTTTGATTTCAAGGGACCAAAATTGCCATGATTTCTTCTCTCTTAGAGGAATCATTTTCAATGCCCCTTTGTGTGATTAAGAAGCCTATCATTTCACCAGCTATGATTCTAAAGGTACACTTCTTCGGGTTGAGTCGTAACTGATATTTTCTAATTTGTTATAGGAATTTCTAGAGGTTTAGGACATGTCCTTTTCGATCCTTTGATTTGACAATCATGTCGTTGACATATACTTACACTCCCTTGTGGATCATTCCATGAAGAATCATGGTGGATTCCCTTTGATAAGTGGCTCCCGCCTTCTTATGACCGAAAGGAATGACCCTATAATATAAGGTTCCTACTTTTATAAACGTGGTCTTTTACTTGTCTTGAGGAGCCATCATGACTTGGTTGTATCATAAAAATCCATCCATGAATGATAATAGTTCATGACCGATGACATGTTCGATCAATATGTCGATGTGTACTAGAGGGAAGTGATCTTTAGGAGTGGCCTTATTCAGATCCCGATAATCTACACATAAGAGCATCTTCTCGTCTTTTTCAGGATGGGCACTACGTTGTCTATCCAGGTAGGATATTCCACTACCTCGAAAAATCCATCTTTAGACTTCTTCTCAGATTTTGTTCACGACTTCCTTTTTTCATTTGTTTGAGCTTTTTCTTTACTAGCTTAACGTCAAGATATACAGGAATGTGATGTCGTATGATCCTTGGATCAATGCATGACATGTTTTTGTATGACCAGGCGAAGACATCTTTGTTGGCTTTTAATAGCTCAACTAACTTTAGACGCTCTTGTGGGTTTAAACTTTGACCAAGCAGTACAATTTGAGGATCGTCGGTCGTGTTTAAATTGAATTCGATTGTATTTTCATCTTCAGAGACAATCTCATCCTTGGTTTCTAAGAAATGTTTAGTTTCGAAGTTCATGTCAAAGTAAAATGAAATATCATTTTTACTTATAGATTCGAAGTCTACTTCTTGTGTTACATCGAGGGGTTTATTACATGTAATAAAAGATGATCTAACAAGATCATTGTTCTTAGATTTCTTACAATGTACAGTAGTTAATATCTCTCTACACATGAGAGGAAAAAGAATTCTACTTTCATCGATCACAATATCGACGGATGAAAGGGAATCAATTTCTTGGGAATCGAGAGGGCTTAATTCTTGAGATATATCAACTATCTTGGAAATCCGAGACAAGTTTTCCAAGGTTTCGAGCCAATATTATGTTCTTTTCCTAACCACACAAATAGAAGAGTTAGGATTATGAGGACAATCTAAAAAGATTCCGAGACCTGGAAATCGTCTCTATAAATCTGGATTGGTAAAGGGTTTGGAAAAGTCAAAGCATAGGAAGCTTTGTCCCTCGCAGATGAATTGTCCATTTAAGGTTGATAGAATAGCTATTCATCGTTTGGATATCCTTTCCTTGCGGATTTCTTCAAATCCTGTAGGGATGTATCCAAAACTGTGGCGATCCATGTTACAACATGGTTGCGGGAATGATGGCATACCATTGGCATTTGGGCCTAAGTCTATGCTAGGGAAATATCCCATGTTGCGCATCACTCTAATGGAGGGGAGGCTAAACATACTAAAGTTAGGGTGTTTGGATGAGTATTTACCTTCTGAGAGGATTGTACATTTCTTAAACTTGCTTAGTTCAACCTCATGGGTGTCAATATGGGTAGACCCAATGACTATTGTAGTTTTAGTTTTTCCGTTGATTGTGATAACTTGGTCGTTGACAATAAAACTGAGCTTTTGGTGTAGGGTAGAGGCTAAAGTCTTATCTTGATGTAGCCATGGTCTTCCTAAGATTAAGTTATAGGAATGTTGCATGTTGATGACACAAAAGTCAACTGGAAAGGGTATGCCGATGACTTGGACGATGCACTTGAGGCAACCTATTATCTCACGACGAGAGCTATTTAAGCCTCTAACACCCAGGTCAGATAATTTGATCTTGTTTCAGGATACGTCAATCTTTTATAGCATCCACATAGGACATATGTTTAGAGCGAATCCATTGTCTATTAAGACCATTGAAACAATCTTTCCCTTCATTTGCACAGAAATGTAGAGGGCTTTATCATGGTTTGATTAAGCTGATGGAAGTTACTTGTCTTTAAAGCCGATCATGTTATGTTGTGAGCTAGCAGATATGATCCCAACTAATTCTTCAGGGGTGGTGTTGGCAGGGACATTGGCATTTTTTAACTCATTGAGGGCTGCTTTTTTGTGCTCGATAGAGTACATCAAAATTTCCCAGATGTAAATGTTAGCATTTGTCCTTTTCTGTTGACTTAGGAGGCTGTGTCTTGGGTTAAGAGCTCTTGGTTCATTTTTCCTTCTAGTTACTACAGGAAGTTGGGACGTAGATGACACATTGGCTGGTGTGGTTTTCATGAAATTAGGTTAGAAATCTGTTCCACCATGTATCACCGAGATGTCTATCAGGGAGTAGATGTGGGAAGTCGTTTTTTACTTCCACCATTTAGAAGTTTTATCAGAACATGTTTTGGACTTCTTTTTGGGTTAGGGATCAATCATGTTGATCTCTAATTCAGTGTCATAGATCAGGTCCAGTAACATGTCAACAGTATGAGATGATTCGTCAATGGTGAGCATGATGACTTGATGATCCGTGAACGGATTGTTTGCTTTTTTCGGCTTGGCGATCATGTTTTGATCTATCAAGTCTTGGAACAGGTATTTGAGGGTACTACAACTGTCGGTAGCGTAGCCCATTGCTTGGTGGTAGTTGCACCAAGCGTTCTCATACTTGTATGGTCTATCTGTTCTTGGGGAGAGGGGTTAGATAAGATTCTTTTCCCGAAGAATCTTCATCAACTTGCTTGAAGGCATTCCTAGGTCATCAAAGACTCTAGGAAATCTAGGCACCTTTATAGGTGTTTTTGGTGGAATAGTTATACCTACCATAGGTTGTGAAGGTTTACATGGGCTCATCTTTTGAGGAGATTGCTCCTTCCAGAGAATGGTTCCCTGGTGTACTTCTATCTTTTCCTTTCTCGGGAAACTACTTGGAGGTGGGGTATCTTTGATAATTTTTCCCTCTCTCCCTTCTTTCTCAATGGAATCATCGAGGTTATTGCCAATTTTAAACAATTTCTTCATATTTTTGAAGGTTTTGATGGAGAATCTAACAAAATATCGCTCGTTAACACTTTCCAAGATCATATCGAACTGTCAATGTTCCTCGACGATAACTTTCCATATTTTGATAGACACGGAGAATTTCTCATTTTCTCCTTATTTGATGTTATTTAACCTCTTTTTTGGTCGTTCGAGGTTAAGATGCATTGAGAAGCATTCTATGAATGTTGCAACCAGTTCCACTGTGCTCTTTATATAGACTATATTTTTTTGGTGATACCAACGTAGAGCAACATCATCGAGGTACTAGGGGAATAAGTGGAGAAAAATCAGTTCTCCAATTTGGTTCTCCAAGTCTCAATGGAGTCATTGCAGAAGTGTAAATTTTGAAAGAGACTGGAAGCTTGACACCTATGGAATGACTACTCATTCAGTAGATTTCATAAAGTTTCCAGTCATAGTGTTCTTTAGTGATTTTTCCCTTAACTATCTTGCTTAATTGGGCTTGCATTTCTATCTACATGGCTTGAACTTGAGCCATCTAGCATTCATATTCTGTTAGCATCGGTTGATCAGCCGCTTAAATTTGTTTTCCTGCAATCCCAAGGGGTTTATTACCTCCTCATGTAGTATCCGTGTGGTTAGGTTGATATCCTCTATAGAGTCTTCGTAGAGAGAGACTTCTTCTTGAGCTTGTTGACCAGTAAGATGGGGGTTAATGGAGCTGAACGTAATTGGGATAACCTGGTTAGGAAATGGATAAGAAGAAGATATGTTTTTGGATGTAGATGGAATTTGATGATTAACTAAAGAAGTTGTGATCAACGCGAGTTGCTCCGTTACATGTTGCAAAGCCGCCTTCATTTCTCATAATTCGGTCACAAAGACCATATCAGGTACTGGGAGTTCTTTTTGGCCATATTGTGGAATATAAAACGTTCAGTTTTTAGGTCTCTCTTTCTGAGGACCGTGTCATGTCGCAGTCGTGGACTATTGTAAAAAGAAATAGATGGAGGTTTTGCAGCTGTAACAAAGTACACCGTAATGCATATGCATATAAAATGAATCCCAGAGAGTGATAATTTCTTTTTGTGATTTGATAAGAAAATATAGAGTTGTTATATAAACATACTCGTTAAGTTTGTTATAAACAGAGCTCTCTTATTGATATTTTACAAAGAGAGTCTAAAAAGGAAAAAGTGTTGACGAAGGTCACAAACTTTAGGTTCAACTATAGCATGTTCTCACACTAATAACTTCCTCCTCTTCATTTTCCTAGACCTGTTAGTATTCTTGGAAAATGACATTCATGTATTTCCTTCACTTTTCTAGGATATTAATTTGGAAGGCGTTGTACCATTTCTCTAGATATCCCGTATAGGTCTCGTGGTCAATTGACATGTCCACACCGAATGTTACTTCTATGAAGCTATATCAAAATTGCTTGAATAGGCTATGAGTGTAATAACATGTAACCCATTCCAAACCCAAAAGTATAATCATGGATTTATCGTCCATCATGAATGTCATTTTCTTGATGGGATACCATGGGAGTATTTTCCTGATTTCTTCGTCACTCTATACAAGAGATGTAGACACTGAAGAGAAGGAGACATGATGTCTCCAAGACATACTAATGGCAAATGTTTAAGTTTGTCAAGAAACCAAATGTAGAGAATTAAGGGTGAGCCCCTTTTGATCATAGTGGAAGATATGCATGAGTTGTTCAACGTTTCAGCCAGAATGATGTCCGAGGGGTCTTTGTTTTCCCTACACATGTGGTATGCTACCTCCAAGGTTCTTGAGGAGGGCTTACGATTGACTAGTATTAGGAAGAAATGGGCAAGTAGGATCTTCATTGTTATCATAGATGATCCTAAAGTCAAATGAATTTCTCCAAGATGGACCAAGATAGTATTAGATGTTTCCTTAGAGTATCCATATTCCTCTTGAAAAATCTTCTTTAGGGACATTGATTCTACAAATGATTTCAAATGCAAAACATTCTTGTTGTCCATCATTAGGATAACTCATAATTCTTATATGGTTAGGCTCATATATCTTTCTCAAATGAAGTAGCCCGCTTATTGGGGTTCCACCTTCTTTGAGTTTCCCTCATGAAAGTGGAGTTTATCTCGAATTTTATGAATTTCATGATGGTAATGAGGCCATAGGATCGATAGTTCCACTTGTTAGCGTGAAAATTATCAATCCATGAGACTAGTTCGACATTCATCAACATGGACATCGTTTGGGATAAGAAATTCAAAACATGTATAAAAATGCATTTGTTATGAAATGAAGGAACATGTTTGAGATGCTCACTTAGACTATAAATGCATACACATAATGCATATAGTAGTCACGTAAAGGTTGTAGTGACGAGGATTTGGTCGTCTAGGAACGATAAACAATCGACTTGGTGATAATATCATTGTGTTTTGGTTCTAAAGGGAATCATAAGAAATTATCATTCGCTGATAGTGAAGGGGGTAAAATCTCCGCGATAAACTAGAGAATATCAACTCAATTGGGAATTTCCCCCCACCTCCAAAATGCCGACGTCCCATTGGAAGACTCATCGCCAAAGGGTGTGGTCGATCCTGTGCATTCTAGTTTTTCCTTTCACAATATCATTGGGTTTGTAAGAAGTTGTCATTTCTCATTGAACATCTTTGCAAATAGGTGTAGAAGTATCGATCTCGGTCGTGTACTTATTTACAAGTAAGAAAAGGATGATGTACCCTTTACATGTAAGGCTTTTAAATAGGATAAAACATATATGTCTTTTAGGTGTTGTATCTTTCAAGACAAGCCTATTAAGTTGAAAACATGATACAAATATTTTCAAAGCTAAATTTATGTTTTTGAGTTAAACATTTAATCTCTAGCATAATCGCTAGAAAACAGTAACCCCCGAAAAAACACTTTTAGTTTAAGTTTCGCAGAAAGCTCGAGGTTCGAGAACTTCAACTTCGGTTTGCGTGTCAGGAATTTTCTTTTAAAATAAAACATTATTTTAAAATTTTTTTAATGATTCCTCACTACTTTCAAAATTAATTAAAAATAATTAATTTGAGGTTTAATTTTATATAATCCGAGAATATACGGTAATCAAATTACAATTTGATTTTTTTAGAAATTTGTTAGTTTAAATTAATTAAACATAATTAATTTAAAAGATTATTTATGTTGAAATAGAGTCGCCAATTGATTTTTTTAAAGTCAATAAAAGTTGGCCTACGTGTATAAACATATTGATCATAGTTTCTTTTACTTCGTAGTTTGGTGATACTCGGAAAAAGACTTTCGTGCTTCATCTTCCGTTCCATTTTTCAAAAACGGTTTCTACTTATAAAGTTGACTTTTGAAAATCGGTTGTATCTTATTTTAAGTTTTAACCGATTATTCTTCTGATCTTAGTCTTGCTTTTAGGTTTTAGCGTTATTTAAAATATTGAAACAACAATATTTAAATGCTGGTATCTGTTGCTGATGACAACTAGGAGGAGTATACATGAAGAACATTAGTCATTTTAAGAGTGTTAGAGTTTAGAAATATACTCTAAACAAGCCTTATTGAAAATATCCCAAAAATGTTTTGAAATGATTTTCTAATCACTTAAGATTTTCAGAAAATTGTTTGGAGTTCCAAAATTATAAAAATAATTTTGATTTTGAAATGTGAAACCAAACATGCCTTATGACCGGAGTCCTAGGCCTTGGGGTTGTTTTAGTTAGTCGGGGTCTAAAAAGCCTCGGTCTAGGTTGAGAAGCCTCTCGGTCGAGGCTTTGGCTATTCGTCAGAGTGATAAAGTCCCTCGATCGAGGTGCTAAAGACTCTCGGTCCTTGGCTAAGATCATTCGTTGGGTGTATAAACCTACAGATCCTAGGTTAGCCTCATCGGTCCTAAGTTAGGAATTCTCGGTCGCGGTCAAGATTCCTCGGTTTTGGGTTTATACATGTCGATCCTAGTTTAGACTTCTCGGTCCTGGATATAAAAATCCTTAGTCGGACCTCTCGGTCCTAGGTGAAGAACATCGGTCAGACCTCTCGGTCCTAGCTCAAGAACATTAGTCGGACCTCTCGGTCCTAGCTCAAAAACATCGATCGAATCTCTCGGTCCTATCGAATTTCTCGGTCAGACCTCTCGGTCATGGGTTTGAATTTTTTGGTCTTAGGTCTCGGTCTGGACCAACGGTTGTCAGTCGGACCTCTCGGTCCTAGGTCGGACCTCTTGGTCCTCAAGATCACAAAAGTTGCACATTTTATAATTTGGATTTAAGCTTGGATTATTTGATCCAAGAGCTTGGGTAGCTACATAAGGCTCCCGGGAACATGTTGATTATCATCTTAAGGTATCAATCGTTCTAGATTATTGATCAAATCGTTCAAAATTTGTAATCCAATAGCTTTCTAATATCTCATATACTTGATTGATACCAAAACAAGAACACTGGCTGCTTATTTTGACCAAATTAAGAACTCAAAAATTTCAATTAATTTGAAAATTTTGATTTTGATCGTACATGATCGGGATGGATCAAACATGATCTAAATAGTTGTCCAACATCATTACAATCATGTTAGGAAGCTTTCTTTACTGTGATTCAAGAGAATTAGCCCAGAAATAACAAACCCATTTTTTTGATTTTTCAAATTCAAAATTGGGTTTTTCTTTTTAAGACCGATTGATCGGCTCTGACTTTCACTGAAAGCTCATAAGTGATCATAAGATCGATTTTCAATCATCAAATTCAAGAATTAGACAATATACAAGCATATGAAAACTGAAATATAAAAATTTCAATTTCAATCTGGAAGTATGAATTAGACCTTAGGGAAGCTTTAGGATGCCTAGATCCAACCTTTAGGGATATAAATAGAAAATTCAAAAAATTCGAAGCTTTGAATGGAGGATTTTCGGATTTCTTTAATTCCGGGCTTCATATATTATCTCTTGCCTTTGGAATGATTGAGGAGGGCTATTTATAGCTGTTTGAGGTCGATTGATCCATCCAAGTGGATTGAATCATCCAAAAGTCATTAATGGAATTTTGAATGTTCTTGAATCAACTTGGTGATATAGGCACTTATTGTGCCTATAGATGTAGGGGAAATGATCATTGTGGTAGGGTGATAATTTTTTTGCATATTTTTGGGTTAAATAAATAACTTTGGGGGATAAAATGGGAACCTCACTTCATCCTAAATTATTTATTTTAATCCCTTGATTTTTTATAGAATTATTTTAAGATAAATGAGTACAACATTTATCCCAATTTTTTTTTTATTTTGGCCATTTTCCTTAATTAATTCGGCTTTAATTATCACAATAATTAATATAATTAATTATTTTAATTAGGTTTGGGTCTTAGGGTTAATTATTATTATTTTATTTATTCAAAAATTAATTAAAAATAATTATTTTAATTTTATAAATTGATGTGTAGATTTTTAGTGCTTACAACCACCTTCTACGGAATATGAACGCTAGATGACTCAAGTTCGAGCCATGCAAGTAGAGATGGAAGCCCAACTAAACAAGATGGCTAAGAGAAAAAAACATTGACGAACATAATTACCTAAAAAATGCCATGAAAAATGCTAAAAGAGCAGTCGAATCTGGGCATCAAGTTACCAGCCATATTCAAGTACATTAGAAAAGGCGATCCATTTGTCTTTTTCAAGTTGTACACCTTTGCAATGACTCCATTGCGAATCGGAGAACCGATAGTTCTCCACATATTTCCCCAATGCCTTGATGACACCGCTCTACGCTGGTATCACCAGCAAAAGGTACCATGTTTACAAACTATCGAGGAATTGGCAATAACGTTTATATAACGCTTATCCATGAACTTTAATATGGAACGTTTAGAGAAAATGCTTTAGAATATTAAACAAGAAGAAAATGAGAAATTCTCTGTCTTCATCAAAAGATGGAAAATTTTCAGAGGAAATTGATTCCCTCCCGAGCAAATAACGGCAAACTAATATGATTCTAGAAAGCGTTAACGAGCGATATTTTGTAGGATTCGCCGTCAAAAAATTTTAGAACATGAAAAAGATATTGAAAAATGGCAACAGTCTCGATGTTGCAATCGAGAAAGAGAGAAGAGATGGTAAATTGGTTAAAGCTTACCCACCTCCAAGTCGCTTCGCAAAGAAGGAAAATAAAAGTACACTAGGTAACAACCGCCTAGCAGGAACGTCCTCCTCAAAAGACGAACCCAAACATACCTCCACAGGCTAGGACAGGTACATCAACCTCTACCAAACCCGCAACTTTAAAGGCACCCAGACCTCCGAGAGTCTTTCATGACCTAGGAATGCCTTTAAGTTATGTAATGAAGATTCGGTAGGAGAACAATCTAATCAAATCCCTCACCCTAAGAGCGGACATATGACTCTTGGAAAAGTATGAGAATGCCTGTTGAAATTATCACCAAGAAAAGGGACATGATACCGATAATTGTAGCGCCCTTAAACATCTATTTCAAGATTTGATCATTCAGAACGTGTGAAGGTAGGAGTCTTTTCCAACCATTGGAAGTTATCTTTCAGACATTAGGAGTTCTAGTTATCTTAATCGAGGTGGAGTACCTTTCGATGTCGTACCAGCCTCCCCAGATTCTATTCATTCAGCCGAACCAAGTACTCAGATCTGAGCGCATAGATCTCTCTCTGGGCCTATCTAAGCCTGAAATAACTAAGAATCCCCTACGATCATCAAGTCAGTATGATCACAACTGATGAAGTGAAATTTGACATTAACGTGTTTCTAGATCTAATCCAAAATTTTGAACGAGAAATCAGCATGATTGATTCATGGCTCAAAAAGAAGTCCAAATCCCATTCCAGCAAAACTTCCGAGTGGTGGAAGTAAAAAATGACTACCTAGAACATGGTGGAAATGATCCAACCAAGTTTCATGAAAACCAAAGCGGTCAATGTGCCATCAAGTTCCCAACAACCAGTATGGATAAGAAAGGAAGTTGAGCCTAGATGTCTTAACCTAGGAGATAGTCTCTTGAGTCAACTCAGACGGACAAACGCTAATATTTCCATTTGGGAAATTCTAATATACTCAATTGAGCATAGGAAAGTTGTCCTCAATGAATTAAGTAAGGCTAATGTTCCTGCCAACACCACCTTAGAAAAATTAGTAGGAATCATTTCTACTTGTTCCCAGCATAACATGATTGGCTTCGAAGACAAGGATCTTCCATCAACCGAATCAGACCACGCTAAAACCCTCTACATTTATGTGCAATTGAAGGGAAGACCTTTCCGATGGTCTTAATAGACAATGGATCCGCTCTCAACATATGTACTTGGAAGAATCTTAAGAGAATAAGCGTGTCCATAAATAAGATCTTACCATATAACCTGTGTTTCAGATGTTTTGATAACTCTCGGCGTGAGATAATAGGTTGTCTCAAATGTACCATCCGAGTGGTTGGCATACCTTTTCAAGTTGACTTTTGCATCATCAGTATGCATCCTTCTTACAATATTTTCTTAGGAAGACCATGGCTATGCCAAGCTAAGGATCTAACATCCACGCTACATCAAAAACTCATATTCATAGCCAATGACCCCATTATCATGGTTAATGGTGAGACTGACACTACTACAGTCATTGGGTCTACCCATATTGACACCCCTAAGGTTAAAATTAAGCAGTTTCGAGATATGTCAGTCTTTTAAAAAGAAAAAGAACGGACTACCACACCCTAGAAAAATTGGCCCGGGACTCCCGATAGCTAACCCGACTTAGGAAACCAGCTCTTTCAGTCTACATGGAACCATGCCCTATTATATGTCGATGTTTTGATCGACGAAGACAAAACCTTTTAGCCTCTCATGTGTAGTGATATGTCAAATATTGTACAGAGAAGATCTATGTTTCTCAATCAAATATTAGATTATTTTAGTTACAGAGTCAACTCCTAAACGCACATAAAGGTAACGACTCTCTTCTTAACTTCATTCAACATATTAGAAACCTGTTAGATGCACTTATTTTTGATGGACAATATGTTTCTAATCAACATCTGCAACTAACTCTACCCAATGAGCTCTAAGACGAATTTGAGTCAATGATATATGCTCTAACTTCCGGACAAGATCTATCATTTAATGAGATGACAAACATCCTTCTAAATCATGAACACTGACTCATATTCAAGAAAAGAAAATTCCATTATGAAAATATTTTGCCCTCAGATGTTTCAGAGAATATTGCTTATATTTATGGTCCTTGAGGTGGAAAGAACCAAAGACAGAACCAATACAATAATCGTCTGTAATTTAGTCATAAAATTGTAATGTATAAGGACATCGCATCGAATGTTATTTTTAAAATCCACCTTGTCAAATATGTAATGTATAAGGACATAGTTCTCTCGAGTGCCCTCATTTTAATCCTTCTTAAAATCCTACGACATTGATAGTTACATCGTCTACTTTGTAGATCCCACTTGGTGTTCAGATTTAGGTGCTACCGACCATATTACTTCTGAACCTAATAATCTACATGTACATGACATGTACTCAAACTATTAAAGTTAGAAATGATATGCCTCTAAATATTTAAAATATTGGTACCAATAAAATTTTAATTAACAAAAAAATCTCTCTTAATATCTTACACGTTCCGAATATTACTAAAAAATCTAATGAGTGTTGTGAGATTTTCATTAGATAATAACGTGTTTTTTAATTCCACCAAAATGTTTGTCTTATTAAAGACCGAGATACGAAGATAATGCTTCTTAAGTGATTACTCAATGACATAATTTATTTCATTGACCCTATTGAAAGTTATTTTTCAACATGTTCTAATAAACAAGTATTTATTGATATTCGATCTCCGGCTCAAATTTGGCATTCACAACTTGGATATCCTTCTAGCGCTCCTACATCTTTAATTATATCACACATTAAATTACCAAGTTTAGGTAGTAATACCATTTATTTTTGTGGATCCTGTCAATGTGGGAAAACACATAAACTACATTTTCTAGCTTTTAAATCTACATATGTGGGTCCTTTAGACCTAATTCATTCAAATGTTTAGGGATCTGATCTTGAATTTTCGTCTATTAGTTGTCATTATTTTTTACATTTTGTGAATGATTTTATAAAATTCACATGGATATATCCGCTAAAGAAAAAGTCTAATGTTTTGAATACGTTTATCAACTTTATTCAACATGTTAAAAAATTGTTTTATTGTAAAATTAAAATATTTCAAACTGATTGGGGAGGAGAATATATTTTTTTTAAAATTACTAACTGATCATCATGATATTTTACATTACTTATCTTGCCCACATACTAGTGAGAAAATCAATATTACTAAAAGAAAAATTCATCACATTACTGAAACTGGTCTCACTTTATTAACTCATGCATCTATGTCACTACAATATTGGAGTGAAACTTTTGAAATGTCTAGATATCTTATCAATTGTCTTCCTACTCGGATATTACATTAACTTTAACTCTTCTTCTAACTATGATTTTTACAAACACTTGGGTGTTTTTATTATTCACTCACACGATCGTACAATCAAAACAAACTTGATGTTGATACTACTGCATGCGGTTTCCTTGGTTACAACTCATCTCACAAATGTTATAAGTGTCTTCATATTCCATCTGGACGAATATTTATCTCTCGACATGTCACTTTTGACGAACTCAATTTTCCTCTTAAAAGTAAGGCCCTTGTACACTTGTCTAAACCACCTGAAGATAATGAGACATATCTTCCAACAACTATACTTAATTCATCATACCACCTCTATTATGTTATATCACTTAATCGTCTTCACTATCACCCTCTTCGACCTCCACAACATCACCAAAAAGTATATCATATTATTTACTACTATTACCAGTCCTTCAATACAATCAATTATTACAACATTTAATGCACATAAATCTTCTACTCATCATATGCTCACACACAACAAAGAATGATCCATATCCTCATCAGCTCTCACTGATATTTCTTCTGCTATTACACTTACATGTTTTACTAAAGCTAATGAGGATCCACAATGACACATTGCCATGATAAATGAATATGAAGCTATTATTTAGAACAAAATATGGTCTCTCATTCCTCGTACACCATCTCATAATCTTGTTTGATGTAAATGAGTTTTCAAACTCAAGCATAAAGTTGATGGGTTTATTGATCGATACAAAACACTTCTTGTGGCTAAAGAGTTCCATCAACAACAATGTATTGATTATGAAGAGACATTAAGTCATGTGGTAAAACCCACTACTATTGATGTTATTCTTTCTTTGGCAATATCTTATCAATGGTTCATTCATCAACTTGATATTAGTAATGCATTTATTCATGGATCTTTACAAGAACAAGTTTCTATGGCACAACCACCTGGTTTTGTCCATATATATTTTCCTAATCATATATGAAAACTTCACAAAACAATCTCCGATCTTAAACAATTTCATCGTGCTTGGTATGCTACTCTCCGGACTGCCCTACTATCTCTTGATTTCATAGAATCAAAATCTAACACGGCTCTCTTCAGGTATCATGCACCTCAAATAACCGTATACGTTTTAGTACACGTGAATGATATTATTCTCACAGGAAATCGTTAGGCTCGACTTCAACAATAGAAGGGGGGTTGAATATTTTTGAGATAATTTTTACTTTCAATGCGATTTAAATCCTGTTAAAGATTAACCTGTTTCTATTCTTAGAAAAATTGTCGCAAGCTCTTGAACATATTCAAGTGCGAAAATGCTTGCTAGATTTGAAGCGATAGATGAAGGACTAAAGATGCAGTAAGGAAATAACACAAGAGTTTTATGGATGTTCAGAGATAAAACTCCTACGTCACCCCTTAATCTATTTCCACTAGAAGGCTTTGGTTTATATAGTTTCTACCAAACCCAGTCAGAACCCATGACTTAATAGATGTCTGTTCTGAACTCCTAGCTATCACTCTATTGAACATACAACTTTCTATTCAACTTATAATACTGATAATACTCACAGATATTACAGTAATTTTATCACTCAGCTTAATGAAATACAATGTATGCTTAACAGCTAGAGAAAGAATTGTAGAAGCTTGTTCGAAGTTGGTTTGCGAAAAGTTGTTTTGGCGTTGTACTCTATTGTTCTTTTATATTGAAGCTTAGCAACGGTTGACTCTAATTCTTGGATTGTGAATTAACTGGAATGATTCACCATACCGAGAATCTAGATATTCAGGGATCTGCTGTTCAGAAATTCAGGGATTCATCATTGTACTTTGAAGTCCTTTTATATTTAAATGTAGCAACGGTCGAATCTCATTTGTAGATATGTGTCGACTTTCTAATGGTTGAACACTAGGTGGAAGTTAATATGACCGGGAAGTCTTCTAATAACGAACATTGTTGTTCGCTACGCTGATGAGCTATGCTGATAAGAGAGCGCTTCTTCAGACGACTGCTGAAGTAAGGCGTCTGTTGGTTCTTTTTTAGACTACTGCTGAAGCAAGGCGCCTACTCGCGTTTCCTCAGCTTTACTGCTGAAGTGAGACGTCTACTCACGCTTTTTCAGCTCTGCTGTTGATGTGAGACGTCTGTTCGCACTTCTTTAGCTCTATTATTGAAATGAGACGTCTGCTCGCGTTTCTTCAGATGTACCTACACATTAAACATTTGCATAACTTTTTTTATTCACCTAAGTTCATTTTAATCAATTATAGAAATTTTCTTAATTCAACTTAATTAATTATTTCTCTTTTAATTAATTTCTCTTTTCTTTAATTAACTTAATCTAACACAACTCTAAATCGTTTCTAACAAAATTATACATCAATTAAATAAATCATTCTATGTTAAAGATTTAGGTTAATTACATTACTTTCTTGGAATGGAAGCCACTCATATCAAAGATGATTTATTTCTTCGTCAATCCAAGTCAGTTGACAATATTCTCACTCGGGTTGATATACTTCAAGTAAAGTCATTACACACTTCCGTCTCTATTGGCTTTTCTCTTTCTAAACATGATGGTAATCCTTTGTTTGATCTGTTTCTCTATCGGAGTATAGTAGAATCTCTACAATATCTTACACTCACTCGTCCTGAGTTAGATTTTGTTGTCAATCAAGCCATTCAATTCATGCAGACTCCCACCTCTTCTCATTGGGGAGTGATTAAACGTATTCTTCGATATTTTCGTCATACTCCTCGTCATGGGATCTTTCTTTGTCCAATTTCACAATTTACTATTGTTGCCTACTCTGATGTGACTGATTATGATGTCCTAATGATAGTTGTTCAATAACTGGATTTTGTATTTTTCAAGGTGAGAACCTCATTTATTGGAATTCTAAGAAACAACAAATAGTTTCTCATTTTAGTACTGAATCTGAATATTGTGCTCTTACATATACAACTGTTGATCTTTGTTGGATTTAATATCTACTTAGTGAACTTCGACTCTCACTCTCTTCTTCTCTAGTTCTATGGTGTGATAATATTGGTGTCACATTCTTATCAGCCAACCCAGTATTTAATGCTCGCACAAAATATATTGAAATCGATTTTCATTTTTTTCGAAAAAAAAATGCTCGTAAACAACTACTCATTTAGTACATTCCTACTAAAGATCAAGTGATTGATATTCTTCACCAAAGGTCTTCATTCTCATCGATTTTCTATTTTATATAGCAAGCTCATAGTTTATACCTTTGCTTGAAGGGATGATAAAATATTAAACATATGAGAGAAATCTATAATTTATCTCATATTAATTAGGCTATATATTAATTAATTTCTAGATTTTCTCATGTTATTTAATTTTTCTATTACTATTATAAATAGACAAGCTATTGTAAATATTAAACATTCAATTAATAATATTATTTTAATATTTTTCTTTAAGAACTCAATCAAATAATTTTTGTTTATATTATTAATTCTAAAATAAACCTCTAATTATATATATTATAAAAAAATTAATTAAAAATAATAATTATTATATATATATATAATTATTTATTAAAAATATAAATTTTAAAAATAATAATAACCAATTTAATAAATATGAAAAGAATTAGAAAATATAAGAATTAATATATAAGAAAATATAATGATGTAGAAAAAGGAAAACCGGATAATAGAAATAAATAATTTATATTTGACATGTTATATTAAATACACTTTTTTAATTATACGTTGCTAAATCTATTTAACTTTGTTATTAAAAAAAAAAATAATATATGGTGTCAATCTTATTAATTATGTGAGTAATGTGAGCAACTTGATTGTCAATCATTTTATTTTATCAACTAGATATATTCTTAAATGAGGTAAACAAATATTATTTATTACTATAGTCATGATTTAATATAGTGGTAAGAAATTTAATTCTTAAATGAGATCTAAAGAGTTTAAGACTTTCCCATGAACAAATAAGTAAAAAAATTATAGGTGAAAAGCAAAGTTTCAATATTGAACCTGAACATCTTTGTTAACATCATTTTATAACATAGCACAAAATGTGTTCATAAATTTATGGTAACATTATTTTATAACATAGCACAAAATGTGTTCACAAATTTATGGTAACATTATTTTATAACCTAACACAAAATGTATTCACAAATTACAAGCATTACAAGAAATAATAAGAAAAATACATTAATAAAGAGAAATAAAAAAAAATTAAGTAAATATTAATTTAACAATTAAATTAAATTTATATAAATATAAAGGGGCAAAAATATCTTTTATATTTTATACTACCAACCAAACAAAAAATTATAAAATCTATACAATTTATAACCCTCTTATATTTTCAACCAAATACAAATAACATTTATAACTTATATCCCTTAATACCCCTTATAACTTATAACCTATACAATTAATATCTATATAACTAATACCATATAACAAACGCTACCATAATAAATTATAATGTTTGTTTGGTTGGTTAATATTTATATTCTACGTATGGTATAAATTATAGCTTGAAAAGAGTATAATATAATACCTACTCAAAGCAATTACAAAAATGTATTAACCTTTCTAAAATTTAATATTCATTTTTTAACATTTAATTTTATAAAATTATAATTTCTTTATTGTATTTTAAATATAATAATAATAATTAATTATAACTAAATATTTATATATATTTAAATGGGTTTGATTTTATAATTTAAATAATAATAATAATAAATAATAAATTATTTATTTTTATTTGATTTTTAAATTTATATATATTTATTTTTTTATCTTGTAAACAAAAATTATATTATAAAAAATTTAAATGTGACAACTTTATATCTAATTAAATATAATAATTATTTTAAAAAGAACTAATAATGTTAATTAATAAATAATACTTATATATATAATTAATTTATAAAATAAAATTTTATTACATTATTAATAAATAATATTTAAAATTAATTATATAAATTAGTGATATTATTATTATTAATTCATATAACTTATATATAATTTATTTATGAAACTAATTTATAATTATATATTCTAATTTAAAATATCATTTTATTAAAAATTTTATTAATTAATATATAAATAAGTTTTATTTATATAATTATTTAAGTTATATTGTGAGAAATTATAATAGTATTATTTATTTTAAAAATACATTAATGTGATAATTATATATTATTTTTTTTTATTAATTTTAATATAATTAATAATACAAACTACATCTTAATTTAAGATAATAATTTATATAAATATAAGGGAAAAATAGTCTTTTATATTTTTTATTACTTTTTTATACCACAAACCAAACACAAAATAATAAAACCTATATAATTTATACATATTTTATACTCCCAACCAAACACTAATAACTTATATAATTTATATCTCATAATACCTCCTTACAATTTATATCTCTTACAACTTATACTTATATAACTAGTGCCGCTTACCAAACACTACCATATGTGTAACAATATGAGATATAATTTTTTTTACTATTGATCAAATAATTAATGCAAAAAAGTTGAATTCCACCACTCATAATAAAAAGATTTACTTTGGAGAGACAACTCATTAAAATAATAAAAATAAATACTTCTCATAACAATGTGAGGAGACAACAAATAAAAAATAGTTGAATTCTATATAAAAGTTTGTTGTATTATTTTTAAAATTTTGAAATAATTTTTCTTTTGTATTTACTATTATTTATTAAAAATAAATTTAAAATATATAAATGTATTAATTGTATAATAGGAATATAATTTATTATAACATTTAATTTTTTTTTTTTTTAAATGATTCATTTATTAATAATGATAAAAAATATTTAAGCACAACGAGAAAACTTGACATGAGAATATATATATATATATAATACAACCACATTGCTCAATAGATTATCGTATTCGTAGATCCTTAAGAAGAACAATTAACTTCTCCGACCGACTTCATTAACTTCCAGAATAATTCTTGAAAACATTATAATAACAACATTAGAATGCTACGCATCGGTCGAATATAATCATTAAAGGTCTGACGATTTCTCTTCAACTAGATAGTCCAAAAAAAATTAGGATGTTAACCTAAATATGTAGCCTTGCCATATCAGTCGTCTCAATTCAATCTTCTCAACAACTACCCAAAACTCGAGCATCACCTAGTGAATCTCAATAATAATTTACAAAAGATTTCAAATACTAATCACTCATCGACAATGCAAAAGTAAATGAGTTGTTGATTTTAACTCCTTGAGATACATACGACAACGATTTACCATAATATAACCTTTTTTCATTTACATATCATCTGTAAGAATTATACCGTGAATAGAGCTTCATTCAAATAACGAGATATCGGGTGAAATCTTTGACTCCTAAAACTTTTCCAAATAAAAATTATATGAAATCATCTTAGAGAACAAATTATAGCAATGTTCCACATGAAAACTATACATGTTTTGTCAACACAAAATGTTGTGCTTAGACGAGGACACTTTATTGCATCATTAAAGGTAAAACTATGTTATGAGAAAAACTCTTTATAATATTTAATCTCATTCAATATCTAATTCGGTTAGCA
This sequence comes from Impatiens glandulifera, assembly GCF_907164915.1. NCBI lineage: Eukaryota > Viridiplantae > Streptophyta > Magnoliopsida > Ericales > Balsaminaceae > Impatiens > Impatiens glandulifera. Next base: position 26,831,674 of record NC_061863.1, read on the forward strand.
AAACCACTAAATCAGAGATAAACATATCCTTAACTATGTTATTTCTATATATAACAATGGAAGAAATTTCATGATATGTCACATTAAGACTTTCGACACTACATAATGTGTCATCCTAAAACCTGATCGAAGATCCATCATCCACAATGAATTTGTATCGCACACAAAAACTCTTATACATAAAATAAATTCCCCTCCAAATGCTACACCCTGCTGAATTATTAAATATTTTGGTGAATCAACCAAACTAATTTGACCATACTTACATTTGATCATCGATGCCTAAGGATTATTCGATTTCGTTGAAAATCTATTACACAATTTAATAGAAAAGCCTTATTAATGGAAACAATATCTCGAATATATAGTCCTTCTCGATCTTTAAAATATTTAATCTTATCTCAACTAACTAAATGATAAAACGATGAGTTAGAAGATCCCAAAAAAACTTTTATTCTCTCCATTTTCACTGCCACATTCTAGGGGAGAATGAATAAAGACATTATATATGTGGGCATAAATGACAAAATTCTTAATAAGGATTAATCGACCCTCTTTTGAGATTATTAATTTTTTTATTTAGATAGCTTACATTCAATTTTAGTGATATAATCATGTCCTAAAAGATCTTAAATCGTAATTTAACATCCAATGACATATCAAAATAGCTTAACGGAAGAGTACCAATTAAAAACTCCAAAAAAATTGTCAACCGTATCATTCTCATATTCGAAACAGAATATGCGAAAAAGACGTTTGACTTATTTAGATTAACCTGAAGACCGAAATAGGAAAACAATTACCATAAAATATTGCGAATATGGTAAAAATTCCTGTATGTGGAATCAACTATGGAAAGTGTATTATAAAAAAAATGTGATATGACAAAAAAAAATACCTCATTATCCATAAATGACTCTACGGATGAGCCCCTTACTTTCGACTAAAACCATTATTGTTTTGGAGGGATTTCATAACAATAACGGACAAGAAATGAGAAAGTGGATCACCCTGTATAATCCCTCGAGAGATCTTGAAAAATCTATGGGAGCTCCCATTCACAATAACAGAAAATTAACTATCGAGATGCAAAAATTAATATAGCCAATCCATTTCACACACATTCTCATTATGTCCATGACATCAAACAAAAACTCTTAAATTATTGTGATCATAAGCTTTTTCAATGTCTAACTAAAAAAACCGCATTGTCACATACTAAATTAGTTGATTCAGTGAACACATTGAATATTAATACGACATTATAGATTTTGCGACTTTTGATGAATATAATTTGATTACTATAGATGATCGTCTCTAACACCCTCTACAACTTGTTGGCCAAACATTTTAAAACAATCTTATAAAAAGAAAAAACAATATTGATATGTAAAATTTTCCACCCAAAATTATTAGCATTAGTGAAATTTGTATTTTCCTTAATGTTGTTATGTAACGTAGAAAAAAGTTATATCAAATGATAACTGATCATCCACCTATATCGTTAAAATATCGAGAAATCATAAGAGGATGCTTGTAAAGTGAAAGATGAATTCCAAAAAAATATTAGAAAAATAAAAAGAACTCCAGATTCGAATCATTTGTTTCCGACAAAAAGGAAACAAGTATGAACTCAAAAAATGATTAGGAACACAATTGAAGAGTATGAACAACAAATGATCCATTAAAGATTGAGTATATTATTCGAATTACAAAAATTCGTGATCACAAATTAAATTAAGTTAAATAGAATTTCGTACCAAACCAAACACCTTCCATTGAAAAAAAAAAAAAAAAAAAAAAAAAGTCATGGGAGAGATATAAATAAAATGACTCTTCAACTATTATACATTTTTTTAAGTAAAAAAAATGTATTTTATATTTTAGTTGATAAATTAAAAAATTTCTCCATTCTCTTATATATTTATATATTGTGAATTAAGTATAAATTATAAATTAATTATCTAATATACAAATTAAAAAAGAATTATAATGTTTTATTTTAATTATTTTTTATTCAACATTTAATATATAAAATTATATAATTTAATATATTGAGTTTATTAACTAATATAATTAATGGTAGGATATAATTGTCTTGATATAGGTTTTTTAGATATTATATATTATTAAACTAATTTAAATATTAAGTATTGAAATTTAAATGTTTTTATAGTTTTTTTTAGATATTATATATTATTAAACTAATTTAAATATTAAGTATTAAAATTTAAATGTTTTTATTTGGTTAATTGTTTTTTTTATCTTCTCTTATTGAAGACATTTACTACAAAATTTAGTATTTATCTTAATTTTTATTTTTATTAAATACTCAATATATTTAAAAATAAAAAACGAAACATAAGCTGGTTTGCCCGAGAGGTTAAGGGGGAAGACTTAAGATCTTCTGCACATCAGTGCGCATGGGTTCGAACCCCATAGCCAGCATTTTTATTTTTGTTCGAAGTTTTAGACAACACAATAAATTTGACAAAAACACTCCATATCACACAATAAATAAATAGACCAAAAAAAAATGGAATAACGATATTATTGAACATGTATGAAAACACTCCATATCACACAATAAATAAATAGACCAAAAAAAAAATGGAATAATGATATTATTGAACATGTATGACTCCTCAACGAGCAACTTGTCTTGCTTCGCTCCACTTCAGTTGAAACTAGACCTGCTTGAAATCAGTAACATGTAGGACTCCTGAATGAGCAACTTAAACTAGTAGAATGGATCCCACTTGAAATCAAGTAACAAAAACGAACATCCTATAAGAAACAATTTGTACCTAAGTAAATAGATCCCACCAAAGAAAAATAAACATCCTTCAAAAAACAAATTCGTCCAACTAATACTTCCTACAAAAAAAACCAACATAAAATAAGGAAGAGGAGAAAAAGCATCAAAGAAGAGAAGTGAACATGAACAAAAATAAAATAAAATAAAATAAAGAGAGAAAGAAAATAGACCCAACCATAGAGAATATTGGAGGAGAAAAAGAAGAAAACTACTATTATAGTGGCCTAATAAAGATAGGATATAGTCTTTTTCACATTAAGAGTAATATAACAGAAGTTATTAGACAATTATGAACACAATACATTTTACACACACCCACACTCAAAAGTAACATTAGACGTAGTTTGTGTAAGCTAAATAGACATAAAACAAAAATTGAATACAATAGTTGACCCTAGAAAATAACCATTTTCAAAATAACAAATTATTAAAAGATGCAAATATCAAAAATTTAAAATCGTAATCTTTCGATGAGTAGGTTCGAAAAGAGACTGAAGGTTTTACTAGTTTAAGATATTACTTATTGGGTTATTAACCTACTCTAGAATAGTAAAAGTTTAAAAATAAATTTATAAAGAGGACATAAGCTACTACTACTAGTTAAGAGTATTGATCACAATTATGAAAACCCTTAAGAATCCAACTCTTTGATACAGTCATAGTGATAAAAGAAATCTATATAACACACCTAATGTAAGAGAAAAATAATTGATGAAATTTGTGCTAAGAAAATGTCATGACAATAAAAAAAATATAAAAGCTACAACTTGAATGGGATTCATTTCACTACTGCACAACATCCCACCATTAAAACCCAACTTATATGAGATTATTTTCCATCAATAAGATACAAATCCTTCAAATATCTCTTCTCACTACTCTGACTTGACATTGCTGGGTTGAATCAACAAAGTAATCCAGCATATTCTTGTTTTTGTTTACAAACTATCTCATAAGAACATCATCTTTTTTCTGGAATTTTAAGCTGCAACAGTCTTGGGCTTGACGCCGATCTTTTTCCAAGAAACACTAGGCATGATCTGTTTCGTGTCAACACGGTCCTTAAACTGGACTGCAAAGTTAAGGAGGGAATCGAGCAAAGAGTCTGAAAGAAGATGTGGTTGAAGCCCTAATTCAATAAGTTTAGTATGCTTGGCATTGTAGTAGTGTTCTTCGGCCTCTACCCTTGGATTTGGTACAGATTTTGTTTCAACCTCCAGCCCTAGTTTCTTTCCAGCTTTTGTTACAAGAGCTGCAAGTTCGTTCACTGAAAACTGCTCTGTGAATTGGTTGAAGACACGGAATTCTCCACGTTGAGCTGGGTTGGCTATTGCCAGCTCCACACACTGAACCGTGTCTCTTATGTCCAGATATCCTCTTGTCTGTTAACAAGAAAACAATGAAAATGGCCAAATCTAAATCAGAGAAGTGGCAAATGAAAGAGAACTAACTTCAATCAATATCATATTTATATGCCCTATCAATTATTATTTACAAGATTTCCATATTAACTAATATGCCACTAAACATAGTGTTACTTACTATCTGTGTACAAGGATTATGTGGTCTGTTTAAAAAAATTGAAAGAAAATGGGAAAAGGAAAAGGACATAAAGGTGAGACTTAGAGCATTTTTGTTTCATTTCCCTGTGTTTTATGAACATTTTGTCCATAAGGCTATGTTTGGACGTATATAAATGGAATTAGAATCGAAATTCTCATTAGAATTTAATATCAATTCCTTATTTAAGTCATCAAACAAACAATCAAGGATTTGGAATTGAATGTGGACCCCCAATTCTAATTTTTATTCCACCAAACCAAACATAGCATAAGGGATATTTCATCTGTGTTCATTCATGGTAGTATTGTGTCATCGTTTAGATTGAATTGGGATGATGTTTGAATTTAGTGACTACATGAGTAGGCTTTGATTGTTTTCTCCTTGCTCCATATGTTTTTTTTTGTCTTTCTTCATTATGAACTGCCATTTCACGATATGTACTATTTCATTACAATCTATTTCCAAAAACTATAATAAAATAATTAAAAATATCAATTCAACATAGTATGGTTTGCTAAATTAGTTATTTAATGAGCCAACATTCAGGTCGCATAGTATAGACAATTAATGCATTTGAGTTTGGAAGGTGATGGTAAACCAAGTAGTTCCCGCCCTTAGTTTTTGGTTAACTCTGTTAGGTTCTTAAATCATGCATATTAAGACATTAATGGAGTTAACCAAAAATTGACGACTGAACATCTACTACTTTCACTTATTTTTGAAAGTTCAAAAAACAAAAGCAATTTAATATATGTTAGTAAACAATAATGAGTTTATTTCCTATCAAAGTAATGATTATCATCAAAGAGAAGGTTATAGAGAATTTTACCTGACCACCTTTACCATACACAGTAAGTGGATGTCCAACAGCAGCCTGTACACAAAAACGATTCAAAGCAGTTCCAAACACTCCATCATAATCCAACCTGTTACAGAGCTCATCATGCATGGCAGTTTCATCCGTCCTCACCCCATAAACCACTCCCTGATTCAAGTCAGTAGCCCTAATCCCCCAAGCCTTGCAAGTAAAAGCAATGTTATGAGAATCATGAACTTTACTCAAATGGTAGAAAGAACTCGCTTGTTTTGGATAAGGCAAGGTATCTGTTCTTCCATTATGAGTAATCGTGATATAACCCTCTTCGATATCTATATTAGGGGTTCCATATTCTCCCATCGTTCCAAGTTTCACCAAATGACAATCCTCCCGAAATTCCTTAATCGCAAAGAGAACGTTCAGGGTTCCAATTACATTGTTATGTTGAGTGAAAATCGCCCTCGACCTGTCGATCATAGAATAAGGAGCCGAACGCTGTTCTCCAAAATGGACAACGGCGTCAGGCTGGAACGAGTTGAAGGCGTCAGATAAGAATTCGAAATCACATATATCGCCAATGTAGAGACCGATGGATTTCCCTGTAAGGGATCTCCAACGAGATATTCGGTTGTGAATGGAGGATATGGGAGTTAGCGAATCGAGCCCGAGTTGATTGTCAAATTGACGACGAACAAGACTATCAACGATTGCAACTTCATAGTTTTTGTTTGATAAATGGAGAGCAGTTGCCCATCCACAATAACCATCCCCACCAATAACCATAACTTTCTTTCGTTCGAGAGGAATGTCAATAGCTTGATCGGAAACAAAGTTGGGTTGCTTTTTAGCTTCTTGGCTTATAGCGGTAGCCCTTACAGAGAAAACACTATGTGATTGCTTTCTCGTAAGAACTAGCCTACCCATGGAAGATTTAGAATTATGCAAAGTGAAAGCTGAAGTCTGGTGGGATGATAATTTAGAATGAACTTTGTTGCTGCTTGAGGAGATACTTAAGGAACATGAGATTGAAAGAGCCATATTGTTCATCCCAATAATCTGTAAAAGGATGTCAAATTGTCATTTCTGGGATTTTGATAGAGTAATGTAACCAAAGTTTGCATTCTATCAAAGAAATGAGATATAACATTTATTTGCATAAAATGGATAACTCATTTCCCTGTATAGTCTAATCAATTGAGCAAGATGATCATCTCCTTTATCGATCTGACTTAAACAAACGATCTACTTAACCTCAGATCATAATGAAATACCAGTATGAGTGCAAATGCTCTTCAGCATCGGTGCTGGTAAAATCAAGTGATAAAAGAAAACCTAACTTAAAGTTGCGGACAGAGGAATTAATGAGAAACAGTTCAATTCCTTACCAGAAAGCAAAGTCGGAAAAATCAATGGGAAGCCAAGTGAAGGGCGCTTCGAATCTCAGGTTTTGCAATTGGATACTGAAAATTGCAGGGTTTTGGAAACGACTCCCGAGTGAATCTTCCCGTAGAGTTGGACTTAGGATTGAATGAAGAATGAGAACTCCGCCTTCAGTTTTCTAGCTCTTATCTTTCCCCCATTTTTCAATTAGCATCAAACGAGAAGGCTTAGGGATATTCCATTGATATCTCCTATGCATACAGTTGGATAATTACATTGTTACCCTCAGCTCTAATTATTTTATTTTTTTAACTATTAAATAACTGTGAATAGATAATATTTTCAGTATAAATAACTTTTCAAAATAAATAAAAAATTTTATATTTATTTATAACTCAATTATTATTTGATTTTTGAAGTTTAAAATTGTATTATTCTATCTCTAATTATTATAATTTTAGTTATTTAATTATTTTTTTAAATGAATAAACTTACATCTTCTTATTATAATAAATTATTTTCTTTTTTTTAAATAATTTATCATATTTGTAAAAAATGAAATAATAATTCTTTTGTTTTTTTATTGATTTTTTCAATTCTCTCCTGTTACCTATTTGTTTAAGACATTCAAACCTTATACAACTATTTTGAACACGTATATTTAAAAAAAATACTAAATTTAAAATCTATATACGTTCAAATTAGTATACCGTAGACAAATTATGTCATTATAACATTCTTTAAAAATAAATACAAAATTTATCTATATTAATTTTTTTTAAATATTTCCTCATTTTACATATTTTTTAGTCACTAAAATCAACTTCAACAAATTAAAATATATAAATCTCAAAAACAATACTCAATTTAAAAAAATGTTCAAAACATTTCTAAATATTATTTCATTTAAAAACGTGATAAATTAATTAGAAAACGAAAATATTACTATAATGTATAAAATGAACTAGTCTTTACCCAGGGTTTATTCGAAATGCATTCAAACACTTTGGTCTTGAGCTAATCATGCATCATTAGTGTATGAGAATGCTAGTCTTTATTAGGGGAATTTTTTGAAAATACATTGAAATACTTTGGTCTTGAGCCAATAATGTATTTTTGCATCTCAAAATTAAAATGCAAGAATCTTTACTAGAGATATTTTCGAAAATGCATTCAATCACTTTAATTTTGAGCCAATAATGTATCTTTGCATCACGAAGTCAAAATGCTCTAGTCTCTACAAAAGGCATTTTTCGAAAAATGCATGGACATACTTTGGTCACGAGTCAATCGTGCATCTATATTACGAAACCAAAATACACTAGTCTTTATTAAGGCCATTTTGTTTTTTGAAAATGCATATAGTCGTTTTTATCCCTAAACTAGCAAAACATTCAATTGTCCAATGCGAATCTTAGCTCGTGAGGACTAGGAAATGAGGGTTCCCTCTCCAATGTAATATATTCATTCAAAGACGCAACTCTCTACATAGATCCTCCATAGTACCGTAGTATAATTCACCTTTCACTATTCAAGAACCCCCTATTTCGATCAAATGACAATTGGTTAATCATGTTCGTCGTGAAAACCACCTAGTGTGTGTTCACACGAAAAACACATCTCAAGAACCTTTTGTATAGATTGCTTTGACGATCGAATAATGATTGGTTAATCATGTTCGTCATGAACACTACTTGGTGGATGTTCACATAAAAAACACATCTCAAGAATGTCATGTTTCAATCGCTTGACGATCAAATGTCGATCAGTTAATCATGTTCGTCATGAACACTACCTGGTGGGTGTACACACGAAAAACACATCTAAAGAACCCCTATTTTGATCTTCTTGACGATTGAACAACAATTGGTTAATCATATTCATCGTGAACACCAAGCACCCCTGTTGTGTTCGTCTTAATGATTGGTTAATCATGATCATCCTAAACACCACCTGGTGGGTGGTCACACGTCTCAAGAATCCCCTATTTCAATTATTTTAACGATCGAATGACGATTGATTATTCATGTTCATTGTGAACACCACCAAGTGGGAGTTCACATGAAAAACACGCCTAAAAAACCCCTTATTTTGATCGTTTTGACGATTGAATGATGAATGATTATTCACGTTCGTCGTAAACACCATTTGGTGGATGTTCACATGAAAAACATGTCTCAATAACCCCCTATTTCGATCATTTTGACGATTGGTTATTCATGTTCATCGTGAACATCACCTGGTGTGTGTTCACACAAAAAACACATCTCAAGAACAACCCTTGTTTCGATTGTTTTGACGATCGAATGATAATTGATTATTCATGTTCGTCATGAACACCACCTGTGGGTGTTCTTGTAATAATCAAATTAAAATTTATTATTTTAGAAATTTGTTGTTTATATTAATTAATTTAAAAGATTATTCATCTGAAAATAAAGTCGACAATTGATTTTTGAAAATTAATAAACTGGCATAGCTGTTCCACCAACCTTGAATGGACATTTCATCCGCGATGGACAAAGAACCATATGCTTTGACTTCCCTAAACCCTTTACCAATCCAAATTTACAGAGATGTTTTCCAGGTCTAAAAATCTATTTAGATTGTCTTCATAATTCTAACCCTTCTGTTTGCGTGATTAGGAAAAGAACAGACTATTGGCACAATGCCCTGAAAAACTTGGCTCGGATCCCAAAACAACTAATTCAGTTCAATAACCCAACTCTCTCGGTTCCCTATTAACCAATTCCCTTTCATCTGTCGATATTGTGATCGACAAAAATAGAACTATTTCCCCGATCATGTGTAGAGAGATGTCAAATATTTTATATTGTAAGAATTTTAAGAACAATGATCTTGTTAGATCATCTTTTGTTACATGTAATAAACCCATCAATGTAACACAAGAAGTTGAATTCGAATATATGAGTAAAGATGATTTTTCATTTTACTTTGACTTAAAATTCGAAACCAAACACTTCATAGAAACCTAGGATGAGATTGTTTTCGCAGAAAAAAAGACAATCAAGTGTATTTAAACATGACTAACGATCCTCGAATCGTACTAATTGGCAAAAGTTTAAGCCTACAAGAACTTCTGGAGTTAGTTGAGATATTAAAAGCCAACAAAGATGTTTTCTCTTGGTCATACAAGGAAATGTCAAGCATTGATCCAAAGAACACACGTCATCACATTCCTTTATATCCTAACACTAATACAGTAAAGAAAAAGCTTAGACGAATGAAAGATAAAGTCGTGAACAAAATCCGAGAAGAAGTCCGAAAGAAACTCGAAGCTAGATATCTCGAGGTAGTGGAATATCCTACTTGGATAACTAACATAGTCCCCGTCCTAAAGAAAGACGGGAAAATACACATGTGAGTAGCTTATCGGAATCTAAATAAGGCCAACCCTAAAGATCACTTCCCGCTACCACACATCAACATATTGATCGATCATGCTGCCAGTCATAAACTATTATCATTCATAGACAGATTTTGAGGATACAACCAAATTTAGATTGCTCCGCAAGACAAGAAAAATACTACATTTATAACAGAAGTAGGAACCTTTTGTTATCTTGTCATGCATTTCGGTCTTAAGAACATAGGATCCACTTATCAAAGGGCAACCACTATGATCCTTTATTACATGATACACAAGGAAGTGGAAGTATATGTCAATGACATGATTGTCAAATCAAAGGATCGCGAAGGACATGTCCTAAACCTCGAGAAATTTCTGCAACGAATTAGAAAATATCAGCTATGACTTAACCTAAAAAAATGTACTTTTGGAGTCACAACTGGTAAAATGCTAGGTTTTTTAATCACATAGAGAGGAATTTCGATCCCTCTAAGATAGAAGCAATCACGGCTATACCAATTCCTCAGAATGAAAGAGAGGTCTAATGATTTTTGGGAAAAATCCAATACATTAGTCGATTCATCAACAAGCTTACTATGACATGCGATCCGTTGTTTAAGCTGATGAAGAAAGATGATTTTTACGAAAACTAGTGAAATTACCGATCATATGGCCTCATTCCCATCATGAGGTTCATAAACTACTCCACCTTCATGATGGAAATGCAAAGAATGTAGAACCCCATAAAGTGGTCCTACCTCATGAGAGAATGACATTTGTGCCCAATCATAGAAGAATTTTGAGCTATCATAATGATGGACAACAAGAATGTTCTTCATCTGAAACCATTTGTAGAATTAATGTCCCTATGGAGGCTCTTGCAAGAGGAATACAAATACTCTAAAGTGACATCCGATACCATCCTCGCAAGGACATACATCGATTTCCAAACATGGACTAAGATGGAAATAAGGAATGGAGAAAATCCTTTAACTCTAAGATCATCCATGATAACAATGACGATCCTACTAGCTCACTTCTTTTTAATACCAGCAAATGGTAAACCCTCCTTAAGAATCTTGGAGGTAGCATACCATATGCGTAGGGGAAACTAAGACCTCTCAGGTATTATTCTGGCAGAAACGCTGATTAGTTTAAACAACTCATACCTATCTTCTACTATGAGAAAAATGGGCTCACCCTTAATTCTCTACATCTGGTTGCTCAAAAAGCTTAAACGTTTTCTTCTAGTACTTCCTAAAGGAATCATGTCCCCTTCTCTTCAGCATCAAAGAATGAAGGAATCTTTGTCTAGACCTCTTGTATAGATCAATGACGAAATCAGGGAAATACTTCCATGGTACCCCATCAAAAAATGTCATTCATGATGGATGATAAACCCATGATTATACTTCTAGGCTTGGAATGGGTTACATGTTATTACACCCATAGCCTATTTAATTAATTCAGCTACAACTATATAGAGGTTACCTTCCTTGCAGACATGACTATCGATCACATGAACTATGTAAAATATTTAGAGAAATGACACAACACCTTCTAAATGAATATCCTATAAAAGTGAATGAAGTACCTGAATGTCATTCTCCAACAATACGAGCTGGTCTAGAAAAATGAAGAGGAGGAAGTTGCTAGTGTGGGAACAGACTATAGTTGGTCCAAGAAAATGAAGAAGAGGCATGTGACCTCCGTTAACATTTTTCCTTTTTGACTCTCTCTCTCTAAAATATCAACAAGAGAGCTATGTCTGTAACAAACTTAACAAGTATGTTTATATAACAACTCTATGTTTACTTATTGAATCACAAAAGAGATGCTCACTCTCTAGGATCCCTTTTAGCATATGCATTGCATTGTACTTTGTTACAATTGTAAAACCCTCACCTCTTTCTTTTTGCAACAATCGACGACTGCGACAACTTATACGACCCCTAGAAAGAGAGACCTAAAATCGGGTATTATATATGCCACTAGATGGCCGAAGAACTCCTAGTACTTGAAAAGGTCTTTGTGAATGAAATTAGGCAAATGAAGGCCTCTTTGCAACATGTAACAAAGCAACTCGTGTTGTTCACAACATCTTTAGCTAATTAGCAAATTTTGTCTACATCCCAAAATATACATTCTTCTTCTCGATTTCCTAACTAGGAAATCCCAGTTATGTTCATCCCCATTAACCCCCGTCCTACTGGTCAACAAGCTCAA
>NC_061863.1:26844347-26890356 GCF_907164915.1 Impatiens glandulifera
AAGCTCATAATAGAATCTATGAGTTATCATGTTTTAAATAACACTACATTGTTATATGAGACAAAATGTACCATAGATGAATGTCCATGAAAAATCCAAGTTGTATGAAAGAATCGATATGGTTGCTCAAATCACTAAGCTTCAACATATCTCTTATTTTTTAGAGCAATCAAACGAGGTCAAATCATAGCTCAAAACTAATTTGAAGTACTATAAAGTAAATACTAAAAATACTTTAAGTACTGAATATTGTTGATCTTATACATATTTTACGATATTATTCACTATTTAAATTTTACATATTTAAGTAATAGAGGGTGGCAAAACAAAATTCATTATTAAATAAATATGTACTCTCATTCTAAATTTCTAAGTGCTTTTGATGTATTTTAATTAATCCAATTACGAATGTTTCAATTCACCCAAAATTCTACATGTATGGTGGGATTTTAAACTAATTGTTGATGGGTAACAAAATGCTCGACCACAACGACAACAACAAGTTATTAGATAGTATATTTTTTAAAAGGTATAACGGAATATTAATTACAATGCAATTGGATTCCAATAACAATCCATAAAAACTTTCTTTTGTTTTAGTTACTGAAAAATCATTGTACAATAGAATATAAAGACTACTTTGGATATCCGATCTACTTTGGATATCCGATCTGAATTTGATTTTGAAATCAAATGATTATAAAAAAAATGACAACGGATTAAGTATGTAGCACGCAAACACACTTAACCAGGCACAGAATTTGTTGACGGGCTCCGGGCTCGAATCCAAGAACTTAGGGTTATAGCATTCACCTCTTATTGCCGCTAAGTTAGAAGAAGGGATGAATTAGTGATTGATTCTTGATTTATGGCATGTTTAATATTTTATATTAAAGTAATTAAATGACCTGAGAATTAGTAATCATTTTTGGAACTAGATATGAAATGGTCTTCAAATCATAAAAAAAAATAGTATTCTTCTATTGGTCCTGAGAATTAAAAATAATAAATTGTTGCCAATAATTTAGAAAAAATAATATTAATTATAACTTTAACAAAATTAAAATATATAATAAATTAAATATATAATTATAATATCTACTATATACAAATATTCTCCAAACCTTCCTTATTCAAATCCGGTTCTGCCTATCTCGTGTGTGTTGCTTCAACCTGAAACAAATCACTTCCGCACTTGAACTCGGTTCAAGGGTTTGTGACAGTTTGTGTAGTATTGAAACCCCGGTATTAATCTCTAACCGGATTAATCACCACCTTTGAGTGAGACGCGCTGACCGGCCAGACCCCGGTTCCCCAGCCGCGACCTAGATCCTAACAATTGGTATCAGAGCAGTTAGTTTCAATACTCAAGCAAGCATTTCGTTTGATAGGCCTCCAATGCTAGAAGGTGACGACTTTGCCAACTGGAAGGCACGCATGCACCTGCATTTAATCACCATGGATGACGAGATGCAGTTCATTCTGTCTGAAGGACAGATAAAGATTGATAAAGACAGAAAGGAATGGACAACTGAAGACAGGAGAAGAAACAATATGGACAACCATGCCAGAAACCGCATCTCCAACGGTTTGGACAGGAATACGTTTTGCAAGGTCCGATATTATAAAACCGCAAAGGAAATATGGGAAGCGGTGATTCAGATTCATGAGGGAAATGAAAGGACCAAGGAAAACAAGATAATGGTGGCTACCCAGAAGTTTGAAACATCAAGATGAGACCGGGAGAAACAATGAGAGAATACAGTGATCGGTTCACAAGTGTGATAGACGAGCTAGCAACTCTTGGCAAGAAGTATGACAACAAGGAGGTCATCATGAAAGCGCTAAGATCTCTTCCAAGTGCATGGGACATAAAGACAATGGTGATGGGGGAATCAAACTGCCTAAGCAAGATAAAGCTACATGATGTATTCGAAGATCTTAAGGTATATGAGTTTGAAATGAGATCTAGGACTGAAGAAGAAGTTTCAGCTTCAACCTCAACCAGAGCATTGGTCACATCCACAGAACCGGTTGCTCATGCACCTATCAGAACCGCTGAACAGTTCACCGAGGATGCCATGGCAATGTTTGCACAGAAATTTAGCAGATTCATGAAGAGAAGCCAACCGACAAACAACAACTATAACTACGGTGATAAATCTAACGTTATATGTTATAACTGCAATTGTTTGGGACACTTCAAGTGGGAATGCAGAAAACCGAGGAGAGATGACCAGAAACCGGACGATCAGAATCACTGAAATAACTATCAACAAACCGGTGAAGGAAGTGAAGTTCAGAAAGCACTGATAGCCGACGATGGAGGAAGCTTATGGGCTCACAGTGACAGTGATGATGAACTCACATGCCTCATGGCAAATGAGGAACAAGTATTTGACTCTCCCTGTGATGAATTTACTAAAGATGAGTTATTTAATGCACTAAATGATATGGTAGCAGAGTATAAGAACCTATTAACATTAATACTTACACAACTCAACTTTAGAACCGACCCTATAGTACCTACCTTGACCGAACCAAAGATCACTCAACCTGATAGAATCCTGGAAACCGAGACAGCACCTGAACTATCCTCTGAGACCGAACATCTCAAGGAGTCAGTTCGAGAGCTGACCGAAGAGGAAGATGCCCGAATCCAGTATCGAATGGCCGCATGGAAAAGATCCAGTGAAATGGTGAACAGAATGTGTAGCTATAATAGACATCCTAAGTGTATGTTCGGTCTTGGATACAAGAACAACAGATCCAGCAACCGGAACCATTCCGACAAAATGAGGTTCACAAAGGATAACCTTCCCTTTGTAAGCTTTGTCAAAAGTTCCTTAACCGACGAAGAGGAACTAAGTGCCTCATATCCGAAAGACGAATTAACCTATGTAAGTCCAACTAACTCCGAAAAATGGCTTCACCCTGAGAAAAGAAAAGCCAACCGGCTCAAAGGTAAGAAAACCGAACCACATAGGTTAAACCAAAGACCATCTCCAAATAAGGCATTCTTAAAAAAGCAGAAAGACTCCAAACCGAGCGCAGGAAAACTAGTTAGAACCATAACCGGGAAGGTCGTTCGACTTATTAAAGTCTCGATACCTAAGGGACTAATCGCTTGTGGACCCAAGTAAATGTGGGTACCAAATAGTTGTAAATATGTATATTTTGCAGGATATGAAGAAACGGCTAGGAAACTCCGAATGGTACCTGGATAGCGGTTGCTCCAGACACATGACCGAGAACAACAATCTTCTAACCGACATCAAAATAGAAACTGGTGCATTAATCACCTTTGGTGACAACTCAAAAGGTAGAACTGTGGGCAAGGGTAAGATTGTCCATGGTAATTTAACAATTGATAATGTACTTCTAGTTGAAAACCTACACTTTAACCTGTTAAGCATTAGTCAAATGTGTGATGCTGGATACACTGTAGAATTCCTCAAACATGCATGCTTAGTTAAAAATTCTCAAGGTATCATACTGCTAACCGGAAATAGGTTAGGAAATATATACAAGGTAGATTGGAAGAATAAAGTAGAATACCCTGTTTGCATGGTGGCTAAAACCGATCAAACCTGGCGGTGGCATAAAAGGCTGAACCACTTAAACCTGAAAACTTTAAACTATATCCGCGGTAAAAAGCTAGTTGAAGGAATTCCTGATATAGTATTCAATAAGGATAAGGTCTGTTCAGCATGTCAAATGGGTAAACAAACTAAATCAACCTTTAAGAGTAAAGGACACATTCAATCTAACCGATGCTTAGATCTTCTTCACATGGACCTATTTGGACCAATTAGGGTCGTCAGCCTAGGAGGTATGCTTTACACTATGGTAGTTGTTGATGATTATTCTATGTATACATGGGTAATATTCTTGGCATCCAAACGTGAAACCGCATCAAATTTGATTACACTGCTTAAACGTTTGCAAAATGAAAAATCAACACGTATTAATAGCATTAGGAGTGATAAAGGAACCGAATTTACAAATAGTACTCTAAATGCATTTCTTGATGAATCCGGTATTAGACACGAGTTGTCTAGTGCTAGGACTCCTCAACAGAACGGCCTGGCTGAGAGAAGAAACCGAACTATCAAGGAAGTCGCACGGTCCATGATAGCCGATTCGGGTATTGCCCAGAAATTCTAGGCTGAGACTATCAATACCGCCTGTCACACACAAAACCGGTCTCTGATCAATAAATTTCACAACAAGACACCATATGAAGTATACTTTGATAGGGTTCCTAACCTTAAGTATCTTAAGATTTTCGGTTGTAAATGTTACATTCACATAAATGGCAAAACCTACCTATCTGCTTTTGATGCAAAATCCGATATTGGGATCATGTTAGGTTACTCATCAGTCAGTAAAGCTTATAGAGTGTATAACACTAGAACATTAACCGTGGAGGAATCACTTCATGTTGTTTTTGATGAATCGGTTGAAAGCAACATTGCATCATGCTTTGATCTACACAACAGATTGGAAAACAACAATATCCATTCTGATAGTGAAGATGAGATTCCGGTTTTCAGACGGTTTGTCCATGACCAAATGGGTAATGATGAAACTCAGCCGGATCAAGCTGTCACACGGCAGGAATCTGACACTTCGGTTTAAACCGAGGAAATCAGTCGGTCTGACACTCCTGTTCAGCCTACCGATACGTCTAGCCTTGATCAAGTAAACGGTGATTTGGTAGACACTCCTGAACCGAACCTCAAAAGAAACACAAATCATCCTCCTGAGATAATTATAGGTGACCCTTCAGAACCCGTTCGAACTAGGCGACAAATACTGGAGGAATATTTCAATTCCGATTTTATATCCCAGATTGAGCCGAGAAGAGTGGATGAAGCATTGTCAGATCCGGATTGGATCTTGGGAATGCAAGAAGAGTTAAACCAGTTTGAGAGTAATAAGGTCTAGTACCTAGTCCCTAGACCGAAAGATCAACCGGTCATAGGAACAAGATGGGTATTTAGAAACAAACTCAATGAAGACGGTTTGGTCACGAGGAACAAAGCCAGATTAGTGGCACAAGGATACAAACTAGAAGAAGGCATTGATTTTGAAGAATTATTTGCCCCTGTAGCTAGGATTCAAGCCATTAGGATTTTTCTGGCCTTTGCTGCATTCAAAAATTTTAAGGTTTTTCAAATGGATGTCAAAAATGCATTTTTGAATGGTAAGCTACGTGAAGAAGTATATGTTGAACAACCACCCGGTTTCAAAAATGCTTACCTACCTAATCATGTATACCGGTTAAACAAAGCATTGTATGGTCTAAAACAAGCTCCTAGAGCTTGGTATGATACACTAACCGCATTTTTGTTAAAACATGATTTCACCATCGGTTCGGTGGACAAAACACTATTTAAATTTGAGAAAAAGGAACATATCCTACTTGTTCAAATATATGTAGATGATATCATCTTCGGTTCAACCGATCCTAAGCTATGTGATAAATTCTCAACCTTGATGACTAACAAATTTGAAATGAGAATGATGGGAGAATTAAGCTTCTTCCTAGGTCTTCAGGTTAAGCAACTAGAAGGAGAAATCTTCATCAGTCAACCCAAATATACAAAGGAACTTCTAAAGAAATTTGGGATGGATACATGCTCCTCAGTCTCTACCCTAATGAGTTCATCGGTCAAATTGGACAAGGATGATGACGGTCAGGCAGTAGACCTGACAGCTTATCGAGGAATCATCGGCTCTCTACTATACCTGACAGCAAGTAGACCGGATATACTATTTGCGGTCGCTGTGTGGAAGATTCCAGGCTAATCCAAAACAGTCTCACTACACAGCCGCAAAGCGAATCTTGAAATACCTAAAGGCAAACCTCTGAAGTCGGTTTGTGGTATCCAAAAGACTCATCTTTTAATCTCACAAGTTACTCAGATGCAGATTATGCAGGCTGTAAGGTTGACAGAAAAAGCACCAGCGGAACATGTCAATTCCTAGGTGATCGGCTTGTTTCATGGCATAGCAAGAAACAAACATCAGTTGCCACGTCAACCGCAGAAGCTGAATACCTTGCAGCCAGAAGTTGCTGTTCACAACTTCTGTGGATCCAACAACAACTGAAGGATTTCGGTTTCACAGCAGATGAGTCTCCAATATTTTGTGACAACACAAGTGCCATAGCAATCACTTACAATCCGGTTCTACACTCTAGAACCAAGCACATTGACATAAGGCATCACTTCATCCGGGAACATGTCATGTTGAAGCACATCCGGCTGGAATACGTATCAATAGAACAACAAGTAGCCGATATCTTCACAAAGCCCCTACAGGAAGCTAAGTTTTCTCACTTCAGACTCATACTTGGCTTAACCAATATCAATCAGCTTATTTCTAAAAATGTCTAAAGCGAAAACCTGTTCGGACAGACAAACCCGGTAGTTCCTCCTAAATTGTCGGATTCCAAATTCACCAAGGTACCTATTGAAGAACCGCTTTGTCTAACAGTTGGAGTAAACCGACCGGTTACTTAGTGCATGCACCAAATAACTGCATCGGAACGAATGACTAAAAACCGACCGGTTTGGAAATAGTTTACTTCGGATTATTTGGCCTCCGAACAAAAATGGAATAATTATCTGTGTTTAGGTTTATCTGTTCTGAAAAACTACCCTTTCAAAGAAAAATGGTCATACCTCAAAAGACGTGAAGATATGATATCTTTCATAGTCCAGGCCTATGACCTACATCCTAGGTTGTAGACATGCTTATTTCATGCAATTTGTTATATCCTATGGTCAATAGAATACATCAATTTTCACCCACTAGATAATACTATCATCCCTCCACTAATATATAACTTAGGCAAACATCAGACAAAATATTCACAAGTATCAACCTATCCTCTTACTAAGACAAAATGTCTCAGTTTCCAAACATCCTTCAAGTGGATTTCGATTCAGCTCAAGGCACTGAGCACTATGAAATCTTCAAGATGATTAAGTCACTTGAAGACACCGGTCTCAAACATTTTCTAGATGACAATTATGTCATCTTCCCAGAAACAGTCCTGGAATTTTTCTACAATGCCAGGGTTTTCTGAGGTACCCCTCACTTCGACACCCACATTCAATCCAAAGTGGGAGGGACCGTGTTTGATTTCACAGAAAGTGACTTCACCAGATGCTTCGATCTTCCAAAGCAAGGGCTCACCGAACATATTCGACGCCTCCAAGAAAGGCATATTCCAGGGACACCGGATTCCTCTCTTGAGCTCCTGGTGTTGAACTTGCTAGCGGTCAAAGAAAAGGACCTGACAGAGGATGTGGCACGGCTTGAAGCGGAGCCCGAGCACCAGGAAACATCTAACTTATCCAGATCCCCTCCTAAGGATGTTGGCGGTCAGAATCCGACTGATAATGAGCAATCCTCTCCTCCACCGGAACAGGATATCATCATAATCGAACCCAAGACGGGCACACCGATCACAGAACAGCGAGTCTCTGTTCAAACCGGGGATTCGGTAGCGGCCATAACGGAAGAGATGGTAAAGGCCCTCATCGAAGAATTTGTCAATGACGCCATTCGGCCGTGGCAAAAGAAAATCAAAGAAACCGCTTCCAAATCCATTGAGATGATTGAGTCGACAAACAAGGAGCTCAAGTCCGCGGTCGACCGGATCACGTCCGTTGAAGGAAATTACGGCAATACGGATCAGTTGTACGGCGGTAATCTTGATAGAACCAAGGCATTGGAGGATATAACTCCGAAGCGGGTGACCGACATCGCTTCCGTCAGCTAGAAGGTTGCTATGATGGAACAATCTCAAGAAACAATCCATCAAAGGCTGAAGAAGGTTGTTGAGGACTTGGCTCAATCCGGTGCTCAAGCCGGATCTGATCGTCAAAGGGTAATAATGCTTGAAGAAAGACATGCCAAGCTCGAAGCCGATCTCAAAGCGGTCACCGAACAGGTGGCGGAGTTAATAGAGGCTAACCTGGCTGCCGATAAGGCACTTGAGGAGGCGAATGCTCTCGCGGCTCAGAAGCTCCAAGATGCCCTGGACGAGCAGGCCCGGATTCAGAAGGAAACGGTAGCGGCAGATGCGAACCTGGCCGGACATATGCAAAATATAGAGAACAATGCACCGGCCATAGCAGCGGCCATAGAAGCTCAACAAGCCAAAGATGCTACCCGACTAATGGTCCAACAGGAAACATATAATGAACTCGCCGCGGCTCACAAGAAGTCCAAAGTGGTTGTTCCTTCTTCCGCTCCGGTCACACGAAAAAGAAAAGTTGCTTCGAAAAAGGCGGAATTTTTTCAAAATTTTTGTCAAAATTTTCCAAAATTTTTCGAAAAATTCTCCCAAGTCAGTTTCCAAAAATCCAAATAAACCTTTAAACAACCGGCCTAATTTTGTATTCTTACAAATTTTGAATATTTTAAATAAAATAATCAGAAAGGAGAAATTGTTAGATAAAATTAGATCGGTTAAATAGGACTTAAACAAAAACAAACCTCTTGTGCAGGAACAGTTAACAAACTCAACCGGTCAAGTAACTCAATCGGCCAAGTCACTCAATCGGTCAAGCAATCCAACCGAACAAGAAGATAAGACCGGTCAAATCATAGAATATTTGGTCAATCAGAAGCTATGGAAAAACCGGAAGTCATCCGGTTAACATAAACAACCGACTAGTACAAATAGATACTTCGGGTATCTGTTGAGGATGATACCAAAGGGACAGACTTTAGTATTGTCATACTCATACAAGTCTGAGGACAGTCTGCAGGCTGCAGAAGATCGTCCGGCAGGATCTTTCTACATCAGGATAAATCAGAAACGCAATCTTCTAGGTACAAGCAACTGTCCAACCGACAGTTGCCATATTGAGTAAAAGACAAACCTAGCCGGTTTGACCTACACACTGGAAGACTAGACCGCCAGGTCTGAAGACTAGACCGCCAGGTCTGAATCACAGAACATCTGCTCAACCAATCAGATTCAAGGAAATGAAATGTGACCGTTGGCACATTTCACCTATAAAAGAAGGAGCTGAAGAGGAATAAATGCGGTTACAAGTTTTGAAAGTTTTCTACAACCTAAGTCAAAAATCGTGTTCTATCTCTCTAAAGAGCTTAAGCGTTTATTTAAAGAGTAATTACAATTTCAATTAAAATTGTACGGGTGTTATCGAGCAGAAAATAAGTCTCGATCGGATTGTGTTTGTGTATTCCTTAGTGAATATCCTTCTCGCGGTTTCGATAGGAAGGGGTGACGTAGGAGTTTCATCTCCGAACATCCATAAAAACCTGTCTTGTTATTTACTTTCCGTCGGCTTTACATTCTAACCGATCTGCACTAACCTACTAATACCGCTCCAACCCATTCAACATCACTTAAACCGAATTACTAAGCTGCAAAACCGACCTAGCAATCTCCAAACCTTCCTTATTCAAATCCGGTTCTGCCTATCTCGTGTGTGTGTTGCTTCAACCTGAAACAAATCACTTTCGCACTTGAACTCGGTTCAAGGGTTTGTGACAGTTTGTGTAGTATTGAAACCCCGGTGTTAATCTCTAACCGAATTAATCACCACCTTTGAGTGAGACGCGCTGACCGGCCAGACCCCGGTTCCCCAGCCGCGACCTAGATCCTAACAGAACTAGATATGAAATGGTCTTCAAATCATAAAAAAAAATAGTAAATCATTATAAAAAAAAATAGTATTCTTCTATTGGTCCTGAGAATTAAAAATAATAAATTGTTGCCAATAATTTAGAAAAAAATAATATTAATTATAACTTTAACAAAATTAAAATATATAATAAATTAAATATATAATTATAATATCTACTATATACAAATATTCATAATATATATAAAAACAAATATTAGTATAATTGAGAAAAAAATATATTAATTAATTTATAATATATATATATATATATATTAATTAATTAATTAATTAAATAACTAATTATACTATATTTTTAAGAGATTTAGGGCCCTTAAAAAGTTGGGACTATACAATTGCATAGACAAATCTAACTACCTTTCAATTTGAAAATGTCAACATATAAATTAACAAGTTTGTAGGTTGACCTTATTCCACTGTTAAGAACAATAGTGAGGAAAATGATCAAAATGTTAGAAAATATGAAAATTGAAATTCAGATTTTCAGAAATTCCATAAACTATGCCTTACTTTCTTTTGATTCCAAACAGATCCTTCTTTGAGATTAAAGGCCAGGAACTCCAAATCAAATAAGATTTGATAAAAAAAAAAACATATTGACTTCCTTTAATTTCTTTTGCTTTAGATTTGACTTGAATTGAGCTCCAATGTTTTCCAAATGGGAAAAGATTAAATTGAATGTATGAATAATGGTTGAGAAGGCTATGAAGTGAATTTGAAATGAATTTCATTGATGATTGTGATGGATTAACCAAATACCATGAGTTGTGAGATTGTATGATTGTTTGAACTCATTTGAATGCAAATGATGTTTAATAATTGTGATTGATATTTTAGGGTGACATTTGAGAATGATCACATGTCTAGTTGAGATTAGGAATTGAATTTTGGGCTTCAATATAAAAAAAATGCCTAATTGATTAGGAATCTCGAATTTATATTATTGACTACTTGAGAATTTGCCTTCCTTCACATGCTAATGATCTAGAACTGTTATCAACAGTTAGCCAATTGATTTTTTTATAAAGGTATTATATGTAGTCATCCTCTCTATTTTTCTCTATTTTGGGTTGATGAAAGGACAAAAAAAAATATTAGAAAAATAAATTTATCACAATTTTAAATATTTAATCTACTTAATTTGATGAAGGGTTCAATCCTCACTAGAAACGCTTTAAATTTGAGTAGAGATCATGATTATAAAGTTATGCTAATTTCTTAAATTCAATAATAATAATAAAATACTAGGATAATTCAAATGAGAAAAATTTCGAATTTAATAGATTAAAAATTTGAATTTCACTGAAAACCTCTTAAAAAATAAGGATCTTCACTCAATACAAAAAAAAAACAATATTCGACATTTATTGAAGGTTAAAAATTTAATCCTTTAATTTTCAAATTAAATTAAAGAAAAACAATTTTAATTTACACTATCAATCATATTTATAGTGATTTAACAAGCCTTTATCATTTGCTAAACACCACCATAGACCTAAAGTCAAAGATAAATACATTACCTTAACAATCGTGAGGAATCAACATTAAAATAATAATTGATAATTCATAATTTAATGATGGTAGATCCATCAAACACAATATTTTATGATTAATTAGATCAAGAGTATATAATAACCAAAATAAATTATTCATAATTTCCTTGTCAAAGACGCATCAACACTTCACCACTATTATGTAAACCGTAATATGGGGCCAATGCCACCTTGCAGCTGAAAATTTATGTTGACCCTCAAACTTATACAAGTTATTCACGCCAATCCTTAAAATAAAAAAATAAAAATTATAAGTTGTAAAAAATTCTAAACTGCCTTTAATTTGTAGTTACACAATATATATTACAAATTCAATTATTTTTGTTGTTATTTGTGATGAAAGATGGTGAATAAGTAGGAAATGGGGACACTATTGTGTTTTTGTTTATTTCTTCTTTAAAGTGAAGTTTTACTATTTAAAGACTATTAAAATTTTATATAAGTACTATGAATATTATAACCTAGCTAGCATTTTTGTGACCATTTAAAAAAGGAATATTATAACATATATATGTATGTAAACTATAAGGGAAATTTAAATGTAACATACAAGTTCAAGGATTGAACATGAATATTTGAGTTCACCATGAGAAGACTTTATTTAAGCAACTCCATTTATTCCATGCCAACTAAAAGGAAAAAAAGTTGGGTCAGTTTGTGAGCTTTAGAACATGGGATCATTATTGGCTCTATACTTTTATCTGTCACGCTTCCACCTAAATTTAGCTATCCTAATAGAAATGATCATAGCTAGTACTATTTATTGATAAATGGTGGATAAATATTGAAGTGGTTTGCCATATTTGGATTGGTAACACATGTTATATTGTCTATTCACTTCAAATAGTCTATAACTATCATAACATTTAAAGGGATGTTTGGGTTAATTTGGATTACAAATTATGAAGATTTAAAGATGGTTTTATGATATTAATATATTTATAAAATATCAACTGAAAATATGTCTAAATAGCTAGTATGTGAGTTGAGAACGCAATGTTATAATCAATTATTTATTTAACCAACTAACATTTTATAAACATGGTAGAAACTACATTTAACACAATTACATTAAAAAAACGTGGACTCGTACAGTAACTCATGTTCATGAATTCGAGTCTTTACACATAAATTACTTTAAATAATATATTACATAAAAAAATAAAAAAATAATAAATAAGAAAAAGGAAAACAAACTCATAATTCAAAATATATTAATTAAAAAAAACGAGTCAACATGCACTAAGCCAAACATCTACACACTCTATTAGCGATCTTCTGCTTTAACCTTTCATTTATCAGATTATTGTTGGTGTTCTCTTGGAAGGTTGGGAGCCTTGAGAGTCCTAATTAACTTTTATTTTTAGCATTTTTTAAAAATCATCTATAAAGATATATAATATTTTAACGTTAAAATTAACCGAAGTATTTTAGTTTATTTGGTTAGTTTTTTTTTTATATAAATTAGGTGGCCTAGTTAAATGAGTTCAAACCTTACTAAATATATATTTTTTTATTTTTTTTTAGATAGTTCTATTAAAAACGTCAATACAATAATTATTCATAGGTTGCATCATTTTATGGTAGGTCTAAGTGTTTTAAATTATCTTAGACTTACATTTTGCAATCAATCTTGTTTGTGAGATCATGTTATATTATAAACAATCTTCTAACAATTTGGCTATCAAAAATTTCTATGATAAACACCATGAAATCATAATTGGACTAGTTGATTCTTTGAGTTATAAGATAAAAAAAAAAAAAGATTTGTGGCAAGAATGCAAGATGTATATGCAGGCCAGGGTGAATTTATGTAGATTTTAGTGCATGGTTTTTGCTTAAGTCCAGTCTTGACAATAATAAAAAAAGTATTAACTACTTTTATGTATTCAACTTTTTTTTTACAATTTATATGATTAGATTATATAAAAATAATATTAATCAAATTGTTTGAATTATTATTTTCTTAAATTTTAATAAAATGAGTGATTACGTACATATTTAGATGGCAATAGTTTTAAACATTCCTACGATTCTGGTTAGACTTTTTTCGGTTTAGGTTTTTAAATAATCTAAACAAAATTAAATATCATTTTACTCTCTTTCATCTATCCTATTACTCAAATCATTAATCAAAATACTAAAATAATATTTATTTTAAATTATTATTTTTTATTTTATTTATATATATTAATAATTTTTAAATATTTTTATAAAATAATCATTAACTCATTAAAATCATTAACCATCGTATTTGTTCTCTCTAGATTTAAAAAACAAAAAAAAACAATTCGAAAAGGTCTTAAAATCTATTATCAAATCACCCTGTGATTTTCTTAAACTCAAATCCAAACAAGACTAGAGATAAAAGAAAAAGAATATAAAAAAGTAAAAGGACTTTTCTCAGCGGGAGAGAAACTGACTATTATTATAGTTCGGTTGGTAATGGTCCAATGGATAATTGGATATTAAGGAAAATAAATACTATAATAAAAACCTTCTACATATTAATTTAATTAGTTATTAGCTGTCATCTTCTGAAGTAGGCCGGAATACGCCAAAACAGTATCTTTAAGGTAATAATAGTAAAGAGAAAAAGTTTTGTTTTTGATATGACAGTAAATATTGAAAAAAATGAGGAGAGAGAGGATAAAGATTGATAAAAAAAATATATTTAAAAAAGATTGATAAAAAAAATATATTTAAAAAAGATTGATAAAATTAAGGTATTGTGTTTGGGAAATTTGAGTAAATAACCCTAAAGAGGGGTCAAATAGCCGATGGTGTGGGTCCATAATTTTAATAGCGCTGGTGACCTCCAAATTTTTTAATGACCATTATACCCCTGCGTCATGCACCCTCCAGATGCGTGACGTACCCTAAACCCTATAAAGTCATAATTTTTTTTCATTTTCGATTCATTTTCTCTCTCATCTATGTCTTCTCCGCCGGTGAACCCTAATGGCGGAAAAGATTTTCTCTTCTTTTCATTGGTGAAGAACAAATCGAAAAGGCACCGTGGACCATTCCACTATATTCAATGACGTAGAGCGGCGAAGAACTTTCAACGACGAACTGCGGCTCCAACGACGAACGACGACGACCAAAAGATAAAATTTCCACTATATTCGTTATATTCGTTTATATTTTGTGTTGTTTTTGTTTACATATGATTGTTTGTGTTGATTTCGTTTATAGAACGTCATTGAATCGCCCTGATTCGTTGAATGCAGGTTGGTTGGTAGGTTGATTCGTATATGGGCTCTTCGGTTGGTTGGTTGCGTCACGCAGGTGCGTCACGCAGTTGCGTTGCATCACACGGGTGTGTCACGCTGGCACGTGTCAAATTTATTTGTATTTTCAGCGGCAATTGAAAATCTAGCCATTTTTGTAAAGCTCTTTCATTTACTTTGAGAAAGACGACGAACTTCTCACTAGGGTTACTATCGATTCAGATTCTAGTTGAATTGACCGTTTACTAATTCGAAATTCTATTAATTTAGATGGTTCACTTGATGAATTCCAAGCAGAAATTCAATACAAAGCGCCGGAAAATGGCTCCAGTGAAGCGGGAAATTGTGGACGATGCTTTTCCCGAAGAATACAGCCATCCCAGCAAGAGATCTAAGCAACCCTCTTCTCTTTAGGTTCGATTACTCGATTTAGTTCATTTATCATTTGTTTTTTCAATTTCTAGCTTTAATTAGAGAATTGAGTTGACTAGAACGGTTCGTTTTGATGAGGAATTATTGATTCTGTTGATCGTTAATCGTCATGGTACTGTTTATTTGCAGAAGAAAAGTTTAGGAACATATGGGTTTCTAATGCCTTCATCTCAGTACAAATCCTCTTGATGAACCGAGTCCATTGGGTTTACGGCTAAGAAAGAGTCCTTCGCTTCTGGATTTGATACAGATGAGGCTTACTCAAGGGAATATTAATAAGATTGAATCATTAACTAAGGAGGAGCAAAAGGCTGCAGTCTTCTACATCTAAGAAGCTGAAAGCTTCTAATTTTACTGGTTCTCTATTGAGGATTCGTTTCTGGGAGGTATATAAACTATTGAGGTTTTTTGGATTTAGTTATTACTTTAAGTTGTGGGTATTTCATTGGTTTTGTTTGGATGCAGTATAAGTCAAGACATGAAGGGGATTTAGTGGTAATTAACTTGCTTCTTTTGATTGTTGTTGTTGGTTCGGTTTTGTGTTTGAATGGCTCTTGAACTACTGCTGGTGAACTTTTGATTTGTATGACAACGATGTGTACATTTCTTTACAGATTTTACGGATGGGAAAACAAGAACTACTTAGATTTAAGCAACTGTGGATCATAATTTCTTCATGTTCAAACTTCTCCTGCAAAGGAGGAAAAACACAGTCCACTTCTAGACATATGGGAAGTTTTCCACATTATGGGTCTTCTCATAGTTCATCAGGTAGAGTGCAACTAATTATAGTTTGTAAAGTAATTATTTTGTTGTCTTTTCATTTCATTAATTGACAAATTCTGATCATAATGCAGTAATGGACAACCATGCAATAGAAGAATATGACCAAACCTGCTCAAAAGATGTCGAGAATAAATTCACTTGGTGAGCTGCTGGTTAATCTCCCGAAAATTGCTTCTCTCCCATAGTTCTTGTTCAACATTCCAGAGGATTCCAAGATGAACCAAACTAGATAACCTTGAATCTGTTGTTGGGAAAACTTGTTCTAGCAAATGAATGGTTGTTAAGAGGATTCTGAAATCGACGTTAATAAATTGTGTATAGATAATAGGTCTACTGTTTCTGCTTTAGTCTTTCTTTTAAATGTACAAGGAATATGTATAGTTTCAATTGTAAAAATATTAAGGGTGGCAATTTAAGTTGGTAGGGTTAACAATTCTAACCTGACTCGATTCTACCTATTTCGAACCAAACTCGACTTGATTTTTTCATGGTTCGGTCCGCGAAAACTTCGGTCCGCGAAAACTTCGAAAATTCAGTATAAATCAAATTTCAAATATTTATAAAGTTCCCAACATAAGGTGATCATTATTGAGTAATGCCTGATTTACAAACCAATGTAATTACATATTTACTTACCCATCTATGTGATAATATCATGAATTCTCTACAAAGAAAAAAACAATTTATAAAAGACAGTATAAAGACACATATCATCTGATCTTTGTTGATCATAAAAAAGATCGATCAGATCCAGAAACTAGGGTTCTTCGTCGTCATTTTCCTGCACAAAACTGATAAACATGTCGATCTAGCTCTGCAATCTCACGTTCTCTTTTTCTACATGAGACCTTTTATTTCTCTTCTCCAACAGCTGAACTTCCAGGTGTTCAACATATTTTGCATCCTCTTCCAATTGCTCGTTTAACCCATCAATCTCTATCCTGAGTTTTCAACAGACAATGGAGAATACAATTATTAGAGTTTTCGGAGATTCCTATGTATGATACTACAAAGAATTAACTGTTTTACACCTTTCTGTTCATTTCTTGAACAGTTATTCTCCTTATGCTTTCTACAACATCAACACTCACAAGCTTGCGCACCTGCGTTACGCACCTGCGTTACGCACCTGCGTGAGGCAGCTACGTAACGCACCTGCGTTACGCACCCGTATTCACAAGACACACCCGTATTCCGCCGCAACTGTGTCATTTACCTAATGAATCCATAATCCCTAAACCCTAACAACTAATGCATTCAAAAAAGAAATAAAAGGAAGGAGTAAGCATACCAGTAGCAGCGGACATCCTTCCTTCGTCGGGATTCCGACGTCTTCGTTGGGATTCCGACGTCGGGGTCGTGGTCTTTTTAGAGAGAAGGAGGAGAAGGGGAGAAGAGGAGGTGAAGAGAGAGAACAGGGGAAGAAAGAAATAGAAAGAACTGAAAATTTTCTAATTATATAGTAAGGGCATTGTGGACTTTTCACAATGCCCTCGGGTGCGTCACGCAACTGGAGGGTGCGTGACGCAATAGGGGTATTTTCGTCAGAAAAAAAAATGGGGGTCACCAGCGCTATTTAAAATAGCAGCCCTCACCATCCGCTATTAGACCCTCTTTAGGGTCATTTCCTCAAATTTCCCTTGTGTTTCAGATTATTTAAATAATTTAGAGGGAGAAAATAATTATTATGGGTAATGATTTTGAAAAAATGATAATATGTTTTTGGTAAAAAGACTTAAAGGGTAGTCATATATAAATAAAATAAATAATAATAATTTAAAATAGAGAGTATTTTAGTATTTTGGTTAATGAATTAATTTATTTGATGGATGAGAAAATGATGCGATAATTAATTTTGTTATTTAAAAAATCTGAATAAGAATAAGGCACAGGGCTTGTTTGAGGTTTGATTATTTAGTGTTTGTTTTATTCATTTAAAAAAAAGCAGGAATGATTTGAAAAGAGTAAATTATTTAGATTTGTAATTAAATTAACAGGAATGATTTTAAAATTCAGAGTGAAAAGCAGATGTTAACATATTGTTAGAATTAAAGGACAATGAAAAAAAAGTAAGTGAATCTTTTTCTTCTATAAAGAAGTTCATGATTTTGAAAATAATTTGTTGTTTTAATTTTCAAATCTCCACCAGAAATCTCGATCTATGGGTTAATTGTTTTTTGAATTGCAACAGATAGAAAGTTGGTTAACATTGCCTATAATGAAATTGATTAAATTATATTTTGGATGAGGATAGATGTCAAATAATAGTTCCAACTTTGAGGGATTTTTTTGGATAATTGGGTTACTTGTCTATCAAGATTGGGGACCATAGTTAATATCTAATTCATCACAGTTCTTATAAAATATTAAAACCAACTTTATATAATATATTTTTTTCTTGTATAATATTAAAACTTATCAAGATTAATTTTTTTCCTTGTAATATATTAAATTAATAACACAATAACTTTTTGTTATAATATTTTATTTTAATTTAATATTTTTAATAATAATAACTTAATATCTACTTAAGATATTAAATTTTTAGTCTAAAATAGTATTTGATAATATATTAAATTTTTAATTTTATAATTTATTTAATTATTTGATATTATTTATTTACTATATTATTATTATTTTCTATTTTTTTTTTTTTGTAGAGATGCAGTATAAATTATTAAATTAATAAAATGACATATTTATAACTAAATTAAAAGAAAACAAAGAATAAAAACTTAACTTAACTTAAATGTTTGAAGTTGTACTTGAGGAGGGGGCTATACATTATAAATTGTATATATTTAGTTTATAATTAAACAACATACTATTTTATTGTTGAGTCAATTAGATTTTGTATAACACTATTGTACTTTCAAACAAAAACTTCTAAATGTATATAACTGTGACTATTATAAATATTGTGTCCTTTTTTTTTCTAAGATTATAATAACTATTTTGTTGTTACACCTAAAGTTTTTTTTTAAAACGATTTAACGTATTTTCATTAAAAATTCTCAAAAAGGAATAAAAACAAACAAATGAGTTTATGTATTTTCTATACAAGCCTAGAAAAATTTAGTTCGAAACAATTTAAAATACACAACACACAAATAATTGAAAGTGTTTATTTAACTAAAAAAAATCGTTCTCGTGACTTCTTTGAATGTGATTTTCCAGTTCCAGCTTAGTGTCTAGTTTTGCTCAGTTATGGGTACTCGTCTCAGCGTTTGTAGATTTGTGTTGTTGTCAAATACAATGTCTTCACATGTCTCCTCTACATTTTTTCTTATTTGCGAGTGCATCCTTACGTTCCTTTCTGCCAAATGTGGTAGATATATCGAAGCCGCTTTTGAAAATACTTGACCTGAAGCTTTTTCCCCTTTGCTTTGAGTATGGCTTCCTTTTTAATCTCTTTTCATTCCTTAGGCAGGCTAGCCATTTCATGCTTTTGACAAATTTCTTCCATAGCTCCGATGCAAAAGGACAACAACCAAATAAGTGATCAGTCGTTTCTTCATTTCATTCACATAGTAGACAACTTGTATCTGAGATCTCCATATACTTCTTTACCCGATCTCTTGTGTTTAGTCTTTCCCTAAATTCAAGCCATAGGATAAATTGGTGTCTCGGGATGACTTTTAATTACCAGACCAAATCAGCCCAATCTACTATTTTCTCCTTCTCCCGGATGGTATTCTAAACTTTGCTTGAAATCATCTTCCCGTTTTCCTCGGCTTTCCATCGGTGTACGTCTGTTCTTTTATTGAATTGGAAGTTGTTGATATGTTTGAGAATGCGTTGTCCCACCGGTATTCTCCTAAGGGGCAAATTCAATAGCACGTCCTTAATGTCTTTGATCTTTGCGGCTAGGTAGTCTCGTCTGATCCTCATGTTTCTGAATTCCTCTTTATTGATTAGCGGTTGGTCCTCATACTAGGGATCATGCCAAAACAATGTGTTTCTGTCGCCTCCCCAGCTAATGTCAAATAGTCCTTCAATGTTGTTTCTTAGTTTAAGGGTTTTCATTAACGACCATCTCATACCTTCTCTTATTTTAGTTGTCCAAACGCTTGATTCGTGTTTCATAAACCAAGTGTGGACCCACTTAATCCAGAGTGATTCTTGTTTTCTCTCGATAGCCCATATGTGCTTATACGTCAACGCTTTGTTCCATTATACACAGTTCTTGAGCCCTATGTCGCCTTCTTTCTTTGGTTTGCAAAGTGCGGTCCACTTAACCTTCTTCCCACCTCTCCCGCTACTTTCCCAAATAAAGTTTCTCATTAGCGCGTCAAGTTCATTCATTACCTTCTTCGGGAGAACGAGTTGTTGCGACCAATAACTGATGATTCCCATTACCACGCTTTTCACCAGCTCAATTCTTTCAGCGTATGTAAGTTTCTTTACTGCCCAGTCGGAAATTGAGTTCTTCACTTTCTTGATCAGTGGTCTCTAGTGCGAGATTTGGATCTGTTTTGTCGTGGGTGGTATGCTTAAGTATCTTACTAAAAAGCTTCCTTGTGCGATGCCCATGATGTTATAGATGTTTTCTTTTGTTTCCTCTTTTACTCCTCCGTAGAATTCCAAGCTCTTGTTCTCGTTGATAGTCAAACCTGTAACGTTAGAAAAAAATGTTAGTGCATCTCTTACAGTTTTTATGGAATCTACGTCAGCATGCGTGAGAATAAACAAATCGTCAGCAAAACATAAATGGGTGATCTCCTCCTCCTCACAGAATGGGTGGAAGATGTATGGTCGATTCTTTCAGAATGTCGTAAAGACGCTCTCAAAGATCACCATGATGACGAAAAAAGGTAAGATGATAGATGATCTCCCTGCCTCACGCCGTTTTCACCCTTGAAGTAGCCTTCGTGGATCCCATTGATGTTAACTACAAAACGAGAGGTAGAAATGCATTGCATGATCCATTCTATAAAAATCATGGAAAAATCCAATACGACCATAAAGTCCTGAATGACTTCCCATCTAACAGAATCAAAGGCTTTTTTATATCAATTTTGAAAGCCACTCTCAGAGATATTTTTCTCTTCCCATAACCTTTGAGGAGGTTTTGCATGAGTAGAATGTTATGTGAGATAGTTCGACCAAGAATGCAGATTGATTTAAACTCACAATTTTCTCAATGACATTTTAAAATCATTTTGAAAGAGTTTTTAAAATTATTTTGTAAATGACATTACAACATGAAATCAGTATGAAATCTTGAACCTTTTCAGGAATTGAGGTTTTGGGTATAAAATCCAGGACTGTAGTGTTCCACTATGAGCGTCTTCCTGTTCTTAAAGAATTCTAGAACCCCTTCCATAATATCGTGACCCACAACTGACCAATTTCCTTAAAGAAATGAGCATTAAAACCGTCTAGACTCAGGCTTTTATTACCGTTGATGCTGAACATAGCCTCTTTTACTTCATCATGTGTGACAACCCTAATTAGATCTTGACTGTCTTCAGCAGAAACTCTTTTATCGATAATCTGGTATAAGGTGTTCAGATGACTTAGTTGCGCTTTCTTTGTACCCATAAGCTCTTTATAGAAGTTGATGTTGAGATCTTGTACCCTTTTTGTCCCTGTACATAATCACCCTCATCATTCTTTAGCCTGTAAATATTGTTCCTCAGATTCCTAGCTATACATTTCCGATAGAAGAATGCAGTATTCTTGTCACTGAGAGAAAGTCAATTCTGTCTTGATTTCTGTTTCACAAAATTCTCTTCTAATAAGGTTAACTTTTTGAAATTGCCAAGGGCATATTTTTCTTCCTCGTTAAGTTGCTCATCATTTTCTCCCCCAAGTAATTTGCTTTAGACTTCTTCTAACTCAATTCTGACTATTTGGACTCGTTTGAAAATGTTACTGAATTTCTTCTTGTCAAACTTTTCAGTTGGATTTTTAGAAATCTGATATTTTCTAAGACACTGACCTGTTATCATTACACATTTTCGGCACTAGTACACTTAAAGTTTGACCACCATAATTTTATAATGATGGTCTATATAATTCAAATAGTATGAATTAACCTAAGAATGATTCATTTATTAAAATGTAAAAAGAATGAATTATAAAATATAGTATTATTTTAAAATAAAATTCAAATTAATTTATAAATTAACATAAGATTTTAATTAATAAATAATTTACATATAAATTAAATACAGTTACACAAATTTAAATAATATTTAATATTTATAAAGCAAGAGATTATATTCATGTTTAAATCTTATAAATAGACAAATAAAAAATAACCCATAGTAAAATTTACTATGTACTCACAAAAGTTTTAACCAACATGAAGTTTTGACCCATTATCACAACTTGAAATTTATATTTTTAGTTTTGGTTTTATTGCAATTATAAGTTATTCTTCTTTAAAAAAAATTAAATGATATAACACATCTCATTGATCAATTGAATCGCGAAAATAGTAACAAATTATAAAATTATAAAAACAAATTATACAAGTTATGACATAATATATTGTATTAACCAATTAAATTTGTAAAATTATTTATCCTTCTTTATTTTAATTAGATTAGTCTCTCTCAACAACAGAATAATACCCACTTTTTTGTAATATCACAAACATAATCTTCTTCCTCTTGTTAGGCCCTTAGGACATTGGGACCTCAATTTGGTATTTTGTTATTTACTCAACCTATTAGTATTATAAATCTGGTATGGTTGGTGAGCTTTTTCTATGAGAAGTCTATTTAATTTTAAGATGCAATATGTAACCATTTTTTTTGTCCATTTGCTACCAAGGATAATTTTCATCTTGTACAGTTTTTTTTGTGTTGATTTCGTTTTCACTTTAATCTTGTTGGAACTAATTCAATTAATACTTAAAGTCATTTATTGATCTAGATAAAATGGTGATTTTGTATCTTTCAAAAACAATTAAATTTAGTGGACAACTTTGTTCAATCTTGATCACTTTGGTTAATAATCTATTTTAAGGGTGACAATTTGCTTTGAAGCTCAATAATTTTAAAATGTTTCACAAGTTTTTGTTTTGTCTATGAGGATTTATCTATTGTATTCATTTTTTTTATCCTTCATAATTTGTATATACCTGCTTTCACTGCTTGTGTGCAGTTTGTTTCTTAAACATCTTCAATTAATAACTTTTGTTTACAAAATGTACACAATTAACTGATACTTAAGACATGCTTATGTTTATTAGAAATAAAAATGTAAGAAAAATTATCATATTTTGGTACAATAAGTCATTATTCACTTAACAAAAAAGATAATAATAATAACAAAAATTTGTAGGGTGCTAATTAAACTTTTTTTTAGAATGTTGTTAATCTCCGCGGGTTAAACAAATAACTCGGAAAAATATATTTAATCAATTAACTAGGCAAATAAAACTTGTCGTTTAACGGGCTCGAATCAATGATCACAAAAAAAGTTATATATATATATATATATTCTCAAACAATTAATCTTGTTTACTTTTTACAATATATATTTATATTGAGTAATGATAGAGAGCGACTCTGGGGCAACGACTCCCCAATCACCACCTGACAGCCACGTAAAAAAAAATAAGGCAAAGTAGAAAAATAATTTGATCATATAAAAAGTTAAAGAGAGAAAGTTATAAAGAAAACCATGTTCTTGACAGAATGCTCCCAAACATTGCATGTTCTTGATAGGATGGTCTCGAACATTGTAATGTTCTTGACAGAATTGTCCTAAACATGACCATGTTCTTGACAGAATTGTCCCGAACATGGTCATATTCTTGATAGAATGCTCCCAAATATGGTCATGTTCTTGACAGAATACTCCCGAATATGGACATATTCTTGATAGAATGCTCCCAAACATGAGCATAGTTTTAACAAAATGTTCCTGAACATGGTCATATTCTTGACAAAATGCTTCCGAACATGGTAATGTTCTTGACAAAATGCTTCTACATTGTCATATTCTTGATAGAATGCTCCCGAACATGACTCTTGACATAAAGCTCCAAAATATAAAATTTATTCTAATAAATAAGAAAAATATATATACTCTTTATAATATTTAAAATAAGAATTGTTCCAATTTTGCGAGACAAATTGACTTAAAAAAATATTTACGTAATAAATACATATTAAAAATTAACATCATTTTTATCGTGAATTTAATAAATATAATATATTTTTGACAAGTTTTTATACCTAAACAAAATATTTTAATTTATAAATAAATTTGATATTTTAAATTAAAATTTATAATTAAATATGGTGTTCTTTCTTAAAAAACAATGTTAGTAATTAATAATACAGTCTTAATTTTTTTTTTTTTAAAATGGAATTTGTATTTGATATAGAAACTTAGTTTTCTTTTCAAAAGAAAAATGGTTACTTATATCATATGACTATTGAGGCAATCTAACCACTATATCCAAATTATGAATCAATCAATTCTCTGCCAAACCAATTTGGACACTATGTTTGAAATTAATTAATATATTTTCAAATTTTGAAGTCAATCCTATGATAATTAAGCAAATCCTAACTCGGTTGGAACTCTTTAAATTAGACCCGGTTCACTAAATATACAATATATAAATAAAAAAACTTGTATTATGAAGAAATAGAAAATTATGAAACTTGTTATTATTCAACTATTTTATAAAACTAATTTTCCATTATACAATAATTCAATAGATAAATTAGTTAATTTAAAAAATAAAAATAAAAACAAATAAATATTTTTAATTATAAATAAAGCGTTTAGTTATAATCAAATATATATCCTAATCTATCATTATCTGTAATATCTCTAATTAATTAATATGGAATTTGATCATAATTCCCCACTAGTTTGTCGCCTGTGGCTACAGGTAGGTCCTGGACAAGGTTGGAGTCAATGTTTCCCTCCTTTTCTTATGTTTTTGGTTACAAACTCTTGTATGATTGTTACTGTTAAACCAAAGTGATCCAATTTTGAGAAAATGATGGCCTACCATCCACTATTTAACAACCACCACATTCTGCTTCCCATGGCCATACCAATTCATTGAACTTGCTTTCAATTGTAACCCACCAAACAATAAACAAACAAATTAATGAATAAATAACTTACATTTGGATATTATAATTATGGTCACATTTATAACTTAGCCCCACCAATGAATATGGAAAAATATTCAAACTTTATAAGATATTTTATTATGTCTAGAAGATGTGAGTTATTTTTTTTATATAAAGAGGGCCCTACAATTAGATGGACAGTACAAGTTGAAAGCCAAAGTTCATTTTTAGAACAATAAACATATTGTTAAGGCTTTTCACTGACTTTCCTTAATTACCCCTAGTGTAAGTTCCCACAATGTTCTTATATTGGTTTTAAATTGTGTTTTGGGATAGATTTTGTTACATTAACCTTGTTAATTCTCCGACTTTTGTTGTTATGATAAATATAAAAAATTGATAAAACGGACTGT
Source organism: Impatiens glandulifera (assembly GCF_907164915.1). Classification (NCBI taxonomy): domain Eukaryota; kingdom Viridiplantae; phylum Streptophyta; class Magnoliopsida; order Ericales; family Balsaminaceae; genus Impatiens; species Impatiens glandulifera. Next base: position 26,869,516 of record NC_061863.1, read on the forward strand.
TAGCGATAATATTTTGGAAACCATATGGGTGTTTGATGAATTAAGTGCCAGTGGAAAATTTCTTTTCAAACTCATATAGGATTTTTCTTTTGATTTCCTTTTTTTAATGTGATTTTGTTTGTGATTAGTAAATTTATTCACCCATTCATTATGTGGCGTGATTCTATTTGGTTATATTAATAAAAAGAATATAATATTATAGAAAGAAAAAAATTTAGTTGAGAATATTTCATTTATTACATTGAGATATCTCAACTTGATATTCACATCATGACATCAACTACATAATTAATTTAATCATATTTTTGTTACTAATAAGTTAATGCATTTTTTAAACAAGACTTTGATCACTTCACTGTAAAGCCTATCCTGATTTGGTAAAGGATAAAAATGTGTTATTGATCTTTTTTTTTTTTTTGTTAGAATCATAAAATTTAAAATAAAAACATCCATACTATAACTCATTGACATAGTTCAAAGTGAAATAAAATATTAAATAAAACAAACCAAATATTACAGGCAATTACCATTACTCTTGATGATGTGTCCATAATACTATTGTTGAATTATAAAATCTGTCAACCATTTATTAAAATAAATATAAAAAAAAAGTTATATACTAATTTTCTTATTGAGACAAGTTAAAAATTTACTAAAACAAACTTACACACACAAACCAAATATTAGTTAATAAGGATTAAGTGAGCATTCTTCTAGATTTATATATATGCATGGGATTTTAAATATTTGATATATAAATATATATATATATATATATATTTATATATATATATATATAAAGAGAAATAATTATGAGTGAATTTGAGTAAGAGAATGACATGACACAATCTGATTGACCCAAAAAATAAAATAATTTCTTCTATTCTCTTTTATCAAATTTTTTTTTACTTTTTTCTAACCAATGAGATGATGTCACATCATTGTTTCTCCAATTTTTTTCACTAGATTTCCTCTCTCGCTCCTCATATTTAAATTATATAATTCTCTACCTAATCTCAACCTCCTACCCATTTATAACTATTTTAAGTTTCACAAATGAGATACATGTTCAGATAGATCTTACAAAGCCTATCCTGAAAACCAGTCAATAGTGAAGGGCAAGATGGTAATTTCAATCAATAAATCCAAAATTTCAAATAATAATTTTTAATAACTATGTAGGTACGAGGTTAAGGTATGATTTTAATTTGAATCCATTATAACACTTACCGAAACAACCACTCACAATAAAGAAAGTATTAGTTATAAATAACCCATTTGAATCTTGTCATGAACGGCATCCATATTAAATTATGACAACACTACTTTTGGCATAACATGGGTTGTAGGGTTTATTTTAATTAAATCAAATTATTTGAAAATATTTTAGTTTAATAAGAAAGTAAATTATTGGAATGATTTAGTTTAAATTATTAATCTATTAATATTTTATTAAAAATAAGAATATTTTAATAATGATTTAAATAATTTGATAAGAGTTTAAAATTATATTGTACATGCTAATAATTAAAATTGTTGACAATTTATAAATTATTTCAAAATAGTAAAATTTAATTTAAAGGAAAATTAGATAAATATTATCATTAGATATAATTAATTATAAAATTATTTAAAAAATAATAATAAACAAATAACATAAGTAATAGTTATCAAATAAATTATAAGAATTCTCTTATTTGAATAAATAAATTTATTTTTATTTATATATAAAAATTCATTTTATTCTTATACAATCATAAAATTAAATAATAAATAAACTCGGAAAATTTTAAAATAATGCAAAATTTTATATAAACTAATTAATTCATTAGCCTTCTTTAAAGTTTTACAATTTTATTATACTTTGAAAATTTTACTTATTAAGTATCCTAGTAACTTTTGACTCATTAACATATATACTTTTCAAATTAGTAAACTTGTATTGTGTGAAAAATTATCATTATTAAAAACCTATATAAAATTACTTCATTTAAAGTGTAGATAAATAAGTCAACAATCAAAATAAAAAACATGTAGGATGTATTGGGATTTAGGAATAAAATTTTAATCTGGTCTGATAAGATGGTTGATGAATCAGATCTCCCATTCTTTTCTCCAACTTGACTTTATGGTTGATGATATGAATCCGAACTCCCATTCTCCAGCTTTACTATATGGGTGGTGAATTGGTGATATTTAGCTCATATTTACAATTAGGTCAAAGCATTTAAAGTTTGAGAATTTAAAATTTCAAACCCATCCGAAACTAGTACAACCACATTAAAAGCTAATTTAAAACCAAAAAAATGGGTCTTTATGATCAGATATATGATGAATTCAAATAATGGAACAGATTCAGTTCACACCAAAAATATATTAATTAATTCATAACTCATCTCATCTTTTGTTTTAATAAAACTTGTTACAGAAACATTATTGCTAGGTTATGATGATCAAGAAGCTATTGGACTGCCCTACTTACATTTTGTTCGTCAAACGAAGGCTTTTCTATCGGAAGGAGAATAGGGTTAGTTCGATGCTATCTATACAAGCAGTGCCAGTATCCACTAAGGCAGCGTCATCTGTAGAAAGAGAAAAAAATCAACAAATAAGGAGGGTGATACTTCACCTTTGTGTATAAGTGTCATTTTATGAGTGAGATTTCCTGTATGGGTCGATCGAGCGGCGGTATCGATTAGCAAACCTTCTCTAATCAGTCATCAAGTCAGAGACGGAACATAGTGGTCTCTTTCCATTTGTGCGCTTCACCATCGAAAAGTAAATCATCTGTTTCTGTTTGTAAGCTTGTACCCTTAACTCTATACAAACATATAAGAAAATGAGGATCGATAAACTCAACGAAAGATTCAACGAAAGCAGGTTCACGAATCCGACGTGGCCTGCCAGGTGTCTCCACGTCCCGAAAGCGCTCATTTCAGGTCCTGAAATCACTCGTTTCGGGTCCCGAAACGGTCATTTCGGAAAGAAAAAAAAATTGTCCCGAAATGACCGTTTTGTGACATTTTAAAAAATTTCTCTCTTACCCACATGTAATGCCACGTTAATTCGTGAACTTACTTTTATTGAATATTTCGTTCAGTTTATCTAAGAAAATATTATTATTAAATCATATCCTTACTACGGCCTCAGAAATCAGTGAGTCCGTTTTGATTCATCTAAAAATTGAAAAAAAATACTAGTACTGTATAAAATTGATAATGTTAATCTAGATATAATGTCTGGACTTAGTAGCAATAATTTAAATCTATCAAAAAAAATAGTCGATTCGATCAACAATCACCCATAATTTTAATAAAATATAACTGACTTAGTGGCTGTTTTTGTTTTTAAAATATATCCAAAAAAATTAACCCAATTCGATCAACAATTGCCCATAATTTTAATATGTATATTTTATATAATAGACTACAAATATTTAATCCATCAAATTATAATTATTTAATGAGATGTTAAGAACACTCTCAAAATACCTTTATCATCTTTAAAGGATACATTTATTAAGTGTAATTTATACTAAACACAAAAAAAAGGCAATTATATTTGAAACATATAATCAAACACAACAACATGAATCTGTCTTAAAGAAAAGACATGATAATGCAATAAAATACAAATAGAAAGTTCCCTATCACCATTCACCAATGAAATTTATAAAACCTTTTTTAATTAGAAAAAGCAAACAAATGAAAACATAAGAATATGAAAAGAAAAAAGCTGTCTTCTTCCTTTGTCCAGCGCCTCATCTTGTTGTCATTTCACTCATCCATTAGCATTTTATGTGCAAGTAAGTGTGAATAGTCAAAACTGACCCTTATGCAATTCAAAAGTAAGCATCAATATTCAAGGTCATATTTGACATTTGACCGAAATTAAAAGGATGGGAATGAACTTTCGTAGTTATCAGATCTATAGCTTTTCCCAATCTTCAAGAAAAAAAAAACAACCCCCCAGATTTATAACAAATTTGTAAACAAGCCCCTGAAAATCAAACTACCTTTTTTTTTTTAATTTGATGGGGTTCCTCTGCCGATCATCTCTTTGTACCTGAGAATTGAATCCAACCTCTGCAACTTCAACTGTTGTTTGAATTTATTGATGAAATCGTCGGCCTTTGCATCTACCTCTTCATCCGCATCACCCAAACGTGTCTTACTTTCTCTAACCGTCGCAGGACGACGGGCCTCGACGACGGCGGCGGCGTCATCCTTATTAAAGTGCCCAAACGCTGATTTCATACTGGCAGACTTTCTCATCTTCGCCGGAAGTTTAGTGGGTACTTCGCCGGAGGCGGGTTCGGTGTCTGAACGTGTCCTGGTAACATGACGGTTAGTCAATTGACTGTAAACTTCATCCATTGATTTCGCTTCCTCTTCTTCATCATCTTGTTCCTCTGTTTCTTCTTCGAGATGGGTTTGTTGGAAAACATGATGGGGTTCGGTCGGTGGAGTTTGGAGCTTGTCGGAAGTTTGGTGGAGAGGGGAATTAGAGTCGTCGGAAACATATGATGGGGAGAAATGGTAAGGAGATGGTTCTGGGTCATGGTATTTATAAGGATAGAAATTGATGGAACGGAGACGTTGAAGAACTGAAGGGGATCTAAAAAGTGGGTTTTGTTGAAGATTGAGATCTTGTTTGGATTGTTGTTGTTGTTGTTGATGGCGGTGGGATAAGTTGGAGGTGATGGCAATGGTGCCAATAACGATATTAAGGAGGATGAAGAAGACAGTAGGAGTGAACCAGCTATTTGCAGCGGTCCAGATCGAAGGTATGAAGGAGATGGAGTCTTCAAACATGGTGATTTTCTTTTTTCAGAGACCTAAGAGAAAGAAAGAAAGAAAGAAAGATAGAGAGAAGGAAAGATCGATTTGAAGGTCTAACAAGTAACAAGTGATGTGTATATTCAAGATGAGAATACTTTTTTTTTTTTTTTTTTATGTATTTAATGTTGCTTTGTTTTTGCCTTTTTACAGAGGATAAGACGGTGGCAAAATGGAGAAAGCGGTCGGATAAATGTATTGTCATCTCAACCAAACTTTTACTATTTTTGCTTATTCAACCGTTAGAAAAAAAAAATTCTTTTCGAAAAGTCAAGTTTTTCAACACAAGTACAAAACATAAACAAAGAAAAAAAGACATAAAATAGGGGGAAAATTAGAACATAAACAAAACAAGAAAATATGAAGTTCTTCAATTTTCAACTAAGTCGATAAGATCAAAACAAAGAAAAAGACTGTCAATATTGATAGTTAAACTGAAATTCAGTTTTTGTTACATATCTTAGAAAATTTTTAATTGCAAGTAAAAAATTTGAATATCCAACAAAATTTCATGTGTCAAATGAAGACTAAACATTTAATATATCTGTACTATATTATTAGTCTGAAGCTCGTGTATTTGCATGAGTAATAATATAAAAATTGATAAAAAAAAATACGGTGAAAATATGATAGCATTTTAATTTACTCTCATATATATATTCAAATTAACCACAGATTTCGACCTGACAATCCGAATACTTTGAAAATTAAGCATCTATATATATATATATATTATTTAGTTAAAAAGTTGAACTTATATTTTTAAAACGTCTCGCATTCATCAAATTTGGTGTAAAATTTAAAATATATAATTTTATTTGTCTAGTCGGTTGAAAAGTTGTACTTATTTTTGTTAGATTTCAAGTTCAAAACATACCGGTAGCATTTTTAATTTTATTTTTAACTGTTTTAAGTTTATGGGCGGTCAACCCACAAACCAATTCAAATATTCATTTACTCTCACATATATATCCAAATTAACCATAACTCTCAACTCCCGACAATCTTGAACCATTTGAAAATTAATATGTATCATTATATATATATATATAAGAGAATATTATAAGATATATCTTTGGATATGATATAATTTTTAATCGGTTTGTGTAACAATTTTATTACACTTATTGCCCAAGAGTATTTCTTCTAATAATGCTAGAAGCAAAATCTCACTTAACCAATTTAAACCGTTAATATACATAGGAATTTATTTGTGTGACTTAATAACATATTTTCAACCAATTTATTGGAGGGGTGAAAAACCTAATCCCTAGCCAAACTCTTTGTAATCAACATTAGAGCAAGATCTTGATTGGGTAGTGACTGGTGATCACATTGGTGGTGGTAGGCAACGTTAACAATAGGAGGTAAAGCAACTTTTTAGGCACAATGTCTATTTCATTTTTATAGCTAACAATCAAAGAAGCCTTGAAAAGTTTGGGGGTCTAACTGAAACAAAAATAAGTTTGAAGGATTGAAGTGGAAAGAACAAGAAAAGAGAGACGGAAAGGGAACTAAGAGGAAAGAAAAGGGAAATGTGCCTCCGATGTGTGAAGACAAAGGTTAAGAGGGCTTTCCGGGCTTGTTAGAAGTTAGAACTTAGAGGAGGTGGTTTTTGAGTTTTGCTTTTTTTTTTTTTCTTTCATAAAAGGCTTTTAGATTAAAATTATAAAAAAATAGTTTTTAATTTATTTTACAAAATCATCTTTCTCTCCCCTCTACATTCTTTTTATAATAATTAATTTATATTAAAAAAAATAAAAATAATTTTGATATTTTAATAAATAAAGAGATTAATTAGAAGTTTTTAAAGTTTTTATCAACTTAGTTTTTAATGTTTTACCATTAATTTTTTCCTCTTTTCATTTGATTGATTCTCTTCCTTCAGATATTTATGTAATATATTTAATTTTACAAATTATATAATGTAATATGCGTGTTGTTAGATAAAATTAGACCGGTTAATAGAATTTAACACAAATAAACTTCCTATGCAGAAACAGACAAAGAATCGGACCGGTCAAATCACCGAACCGGTTAAGAAACTCAACCGGTCAAACACCTAAACCGACCAGAAACATGACCGCACAAAAAGGCAAGATCGGTCAAAACAAGAAGGCCGGAAACACTAGACAGTCGCCAAGGAATAATCGGAAGCCATCCGGTTAACACAGATAACCGACCAGCATAAGAAGATACTTCGGGTACCTATTGAGAATGATACCAAAGGAACAGACTGAACATTGCCATATCCATACAAGTCTGAGAACAGTCTGCAGGCTGCAGAAGACAGTCCTACAAGATCTTTCTACTTCAGGATAAATCAGAAAGACAATCTCCCAAGTACAGACAACTGTCTAACCGATAGTTACCACATTAAGTAAAAGACAAACCTAGCCGGTTTGACCTATATACTGGAAGAACAGACCGCCAGGTCTGAAAAGTTGACCGCCAGGTCTGAATCACTGAACCTCTACTTAACCAATCAAATTCAAGGAAATGAAATGTGACCGTTGACACATTTCACATATAAAAGGAGGAGCTGAAGAGGAGTAAATGTGGGACACAGTGGACAATTAATTTACAAGTGATAAGATTGTGTTCTATCTCTAGAAAGCTCACGTGCTAAGTTGAAGTGTGTATTTACAATTTCGGTTAAAATTGTACGGGTGTTATCGAGCAGGAAATAAGTCTCGATCGGATTGTGTTTGTATTCCTTAGTGAATATCCTTCTCGCGGTTTCGAGAGGAAGGGGTGACGTAGGAGTTTTATCTCCGAACATCCATAAAAACCTGTCTTGTTATTTACTTTCTGCCGGTTCTACGTTCTAACCGATCCGTACTAACCTACTTACACCGCTTTGACCGACTCTAAATTACCTAAACCGAATCACTAAGATCCAAAACCGACCCAGCAACCCCCAAACCTGTCCTATTAAAAACCGGTTCTGCCTATATTGTGAGTGTGCTGCTTCAACCTGAAACAAACCTCTTCCGCGCTTGAACCTGGTTCAAGGGTTTGTGATAGTTTGTGTAGTATTGAAACCCCGGTGTTAATCTCTAACCGGATTAATCACCACCCTTTGAGTGAGACGCGCTAACCGGTCCAACCCCGATCCTCCATCCGCGACCTAGATCCTAACATGTGTCATTTCTTAGAGTTCTCCACCAAATCAAGAGGAAAATTAAACATAAAAATAAAAATATGCGTGTTATTTTATTATTTATGTAATATATTTAATTTTACTAATTATATAATGTATATTATTTTAATATTTAAAATTAATTTTAATTATATCTATTACATATATATTTAAAGTAGAAATGTATAATTAGTTGGTTAATTGATTAATTTTATAGAGAATTGAGTATTTTGAGAGAGTGGATATGTGAATGTAAGTATTTTGGGAAGTGTATGGAATGTGAGTAGTTTGTGAATGGACCTTGAGTTTCCAAAATTAATGGTTATGATAAAATTGTTCTTACTTGTTTTAAGGTGATATATTTTATGTTATATTAATAATATATAATAATTTTTTAAATATAATTAACAATAATAATAATAATAATAATAAAAATACTTAGTATAGTTGTTTAATACTATAATAATATTTATTAATCTCTCAAATTTAAAATTCCCTAAAGTAAGTTTTAAATTCTTTTTTAAGGGTGTCAAAGGAGATGGACGACTTAAGCAATCCAGATCTTCTGTTACCGATTGCCGTGTTCCCCAGTGGCGGACCAATCAGATTGCAGCATTATTATTTTAATAATAAATCAATCTGGGTAGGAGACGGAGGGAGGGAGAATCCGGAATCCGGGTTTCGTCCCGGGTTCACACAAGACGCCGTTAACGGCAGCGCCTGTTAACGCAAGGAAATTAATATAATATTTATATAGCACCCGGATAAGATATCTTCGCGCAGGGCACCGTGTTAGAGGGAAGGGTGAGATGCGATGGGAGCGAAGATCTACACGCCCGTTGCCCTGACCCTCATGTAAACCCCCCATACCCACCCATGAGAAGACCGCTTGCCTTTCATGAAAATACAATTACACGTCTATGTAAAGACCAAAATGACAGGGATTTTATATTTCTGTTTATTAAATATTAATTTAATTTATTGAAAATCACATGCAGCGATATAATATTCGCTTCAAGTAATTCATTCATTTTTTTTAGGAATTTTATTTAATTTTTTATTTCATTTTTTTGGCTTGGAGACCCTCATGAGCGAAGATGTATTTGCTTAAATTAATTTTCATGAAAACCTCATGTAAACCCTCCAACCCACCCATGAGAAGACCGCCTGCCTGCCATGGAAAGACACTTACCCGTCTATGTGAAGACCAAAATGACAGAGATTTTATATTTCCATTTATTAAATATTAATTCAATTAATTAAAAATGACACGCATCAACCGAACAAATCTTTGCTTCAAGTACTGTACTAATTAATTTTTCTTTTGTTTATATCCGTTTATTAAATATTAATTCAATTACTTTAAAATGACATGCATGAAACGAACAAATATTCGCTTTAATTATTGAACTTTCATGTTTTTATTTTTTTTACGAGGAGACGAATGAAAACGAATATTTCTTCGTTTCACATATTTTTAGCCTGACGTTTATGTAAAACCCCCTTCCCTCCCATGAGAAGACCACTTGCCTGTCATGTAAATTCACTTACCCGTGCATTTACATCCCGCGAATAAATCTTTGCTTCGAATAATAGTTTTTATTTTCAATTTATTTTATGAATTTTTTTAAGAAGTTACGATATCGAACGAATATTTATTCGTTTCCATTACTTGTTGATATAATTTCAATTTCCCGCTACAATCCCACTCTCCATCATTTTCATTTTCATAAGCAACTGTTCATATTCTTCTCTCTCTATCTCTCGGCGATCATCCAAACACTCAACGTCGAAACCCTAGAGATTTATTTTATTCTACAAGGATTTCTTCTGAAGATGTCAGAGAACCAAGTCAACAACATGGAAGTGGATACCATCGACTCCCGAGAGGTCGTCTTGCAAGTCTGTAGGAGCATAAACGAAAACGAAACTGCCCCCAATCCTGCATCCAACGTCAATCCCCTCAATAAACCAGAGAGGTAGGTTAATCTTATTGTGTTTATACTAATTTTACACATGTTTATTCAATTTATTTAGTTGAATACTGATTTATGCTATCCCACCAAAAATAATGACTTCGAGGTTTAATAACTTTACATATGAAAGGAAGAGGAAGAGAAATCCGAAGACGAATACTAAGTCATCATCGACTGCTGAATCAGTTTCCACAGTTGCTGTCGAAGCTACTGATATTTCTGTAGGTACTCAACATTTTGATGAGATTATACCACCACCTTTTCCCCCTAAAAAAAAACCCAATATTATTCCTACCTCCACTCCAACAGTCGATGAAGAGTTACCAGAACCACCCCCAGAAACCACTAATCTTTCTCCGTGTCCTACACCATTCGATGAAGAGTTACCACCATCTCTCCAAAAAAACAAAACCATGAAGAAACGTAAAATGACATTTCTAACAAGATCATCACCTCATGGCCTTGCTCAACTGATTCCTCAATTGAGCGTAGAACAGAGGGAAGCCGTGAAGTAAATCGGGTTTGGTTCTCTTCTTACAATGGGTGTCTCCAAGTGCCCTGCGCATTTTTCCAGACACGTAATCCAAGCTTTTGACCCGGATAAGAGTTCTCTGGTATTGGCCAACGGTGAGGAGATCCTTATCGATGAAGATCTCGTACAGTTGGTGATGAACCTCCCTAGAGGGGCAATGAACGTAGTTGAGTCCGTTGGGGGGGACAAAACTAAGGACCCTGATTTTTATAATTTCTTGAGGGATTGGAAGACTAGATGGACCGGGGAAGACTCAAAAGCTCCCGAAACACTTTCTATGATCCCCAAGATATTAAGTAACACAAGTGAAGACAACGATTTCAAAATCGACTTCGTTGTCTTTGTTGTCTCAAGTTTTTTATGTCCAGTTCAAAATTCACGAGCCAGGTAAACATGTATTCAAACCTATTTTATATCTAATGGTATTTTTGAATACTGACACATGTATTTTTTTCATTTCAGGTTCAAAATTCTCAAATCCTTAATGGATGTTGATAACATAAAGGAACTGAACTGGTGCCACTTCACACTCCAACGGTTGGTGGACAGTGTAAGAAGTTGGAAACAAAAAGCAAGTAAAGATAAAAATCCATATTTTGATGGACCTATAACCCTTTTATTGGTAAGTAATGTTGACTCTCTTGTATATGATTTATAGACATCAAATATTTTCTAACATGTTTCCCATTCCTTTACTCCAGATTTGCTACCTAGATGGTGTTTTTGTGGAAGGTGAACGTCTGCCCTACGAAAGAAAATTTCCAATAATCTCTTGTTGGGATGACGTAACAGTGTTAGAGTTCACCAACCTAGAAGTTCGTGCCGGTGGTTTTGGGCTGGGCCGTGCAAGGGCGCGCCTAGCAGCTAAACAACCCGAGAATCCAGTTGACTCGGTTGAAGTAAAAGAAGACGATGATGAGGTATGTTGAAACAAGAAATTGACTCCCATTTGTCTATATTATCCTGTTTTCAAGATTAATGAAATCTGTTTTTCATAATGTACAGATGTTGACATCCAAAATCCTGCAAACTTTTAAAGATACAGCCCAACAACTTAATTACCTATCATGGGAGTTGGAGAAACGCAACATCGATCCGAATCCTTTTTTTGAGGCCGGTTTCCTGAACCTAAGAGAGTCTGAAGGGTTCATGAAACACTTGAAGGTGGTGAACGATGGTGAGGTTCGTGTAGGTGTGGAAGATCCTCCAAGTGAGATTGCTGTGGAGGACAATGCAGACAATCCACAAGCACTGGTTGAACTGAATGATTTTGAGGATGCAGTTATGCCAAATCAAGAAAATCGCTCCAATCACATTCAACCGAATGATCTCGATGATGCCGTTCTGCCCAATGAAGCTCAGTCACTCCCTGTTCATAATTATAAAAAAATAGTTTTTAATTTATTTTACAAAATCATCTTTCTCTCCCCTCTACATTCTTTTTATAATAATTAATTTATATTAAAAAAAATAAAAATAATTTTGATATTTTAATAAATAAAGAGATTAATTAGAAGTTTTAAAAGTTTTTATCAACTTAGTTTTTAATGTTTTACCATTAATTTTTTTCTCTTTTCATTTGATTGATTCTCTTCATATTTATGTAATATATTTAATTTTACAAATTATATAATGTAATATGCATGTCATTTTTTGAATGGTCTTGGCGCCGCATGATTAATTATCCAATAAGCCTGGACAAATTACACATTAAGATGCATGATCCTTGCTTACTTTCCTTCTTTTTATCCTATTTTTTATTCATAATTAAAATAAGAGTTTTTTTTCTTTTTCTATTATTTATAAATATATATATATATATATACATATAATTGTACTGTTATGACCAAATTTGAGATAGATTATATAAGAAAGTAATACGTCGGCCCAAGTAGTAGGCTGCCCCAGACCTAGGATGAAAGAATTTAAAAAGAAATTGATTGTCCTAATTTTATTTTTTTAAAAAAGTGTTTAAAAAAATTGTAAAATTTTGAACTTATAATCAAATAAAAAATATTATTTTTCATTGTTGTCGAATTTTATGTTAAAATAATTAATAAATTTAATTTTTTATTTATTTTTTATTAAATGAGTGTCCCTAGAAATAAGTTGTCTTAGCCTGTGGACTTGTTGGGCTTACTCAGTGCTGGGCTGTTTGACTTATTTATTTTTTAAATAGTTTTTAATTTATTTTACAAAATCATCTTTCTCTCCCCTCTACATTCTTTTTATAATAATTAATTTATATTAAAAAAAATAAAAATAATTTTGATATTTTAATAAATAAAGAGATTAATGAGAAGTTTTAAAAGTTTTTATCAACTTAGTTTTTAATGTTTTACCATTAATTTTTTTCTCTTTTCATTTGATTGATTCTCTTCATATTTATGTAATATATTTAATTTTACAAATTATATAATGTAATATGCATGTCATTTCTTGGAGTTCTCCACCAAATAAAGAGGAAAATTAAACATAAAAATAAAAATATGCGTGTTATTTTATTATTTATGTAATATATTTAATTTTACTAATTATATAATGTATATTATTTTAATATTTAAAATTAATTTTAATTATATCTATTACATATATATATTTAAAGTAGAAATGTATGATTAGTTGGTTAATTGATTAATTTTATAGAGAATTGAGGATTTTGAGAGAGTGGATATGTGAATGTAAGTATTTTGGGAAGTGTACGGAACGTGGTAGTTTGTGAATGGACCTTGAGTTTCCAAAATTAATGGTTATGACCTTGCCTTCAATTTGGTCATTTCTATCTTAGGTATTCGTTCGAGGAATGAAGATTTTTTTTTTGGGTATTATTATGATTCCCCCCACCCCAAAACTCTTGTTCAAACTAAAATAAATTGGTTTTTAAATATTTATGATTAAATTATTATAATTGGTCAATCTTTATCTTCATATTAAAAAATAAATAAAGAAAATTTTGATATTTTAATAGATAAAAAATTGATTAAATAATTGAGGCGATATATTAGTTTTCTGATAAAATCAACAAAAAAAAAATCCAATAATCACTAATCAAACAATCTCTAAAACTGAGGTCTAGTAAAACAAATTGTTCTTACTTGTTTTAAGATGATATATTTTATGTTATATTAAAAATATATAATAATTTTTAAAAAATAATTAACAAAAAAAATAATAATAATAAAAATACTTAATATAGTTGGTTAATGCTATAATAATATTTATTAATGTCTCAAATTTAAAATTCACTAAAGTAAGTTTTAAATTCTTTATGATAAAAGAAGATGAACGAATCTAAGCGGCCTCATCATGCATCACCATCTAAATCTTATGCACACAAAACAACTTTTTAAGAGGCGTTGGAGAAAAAAAAAAGTGATTAATTAAAAAATTGTTTTAAGTTTGTTTTATTTTTCTTTATGATAAAAGTGTTTTGACTAAGCGTTAAGATACAGCTTAAAAACATGTAAAGATAAACTATTAATAGAAGTGTAATTGTGTAAGGTTCCACTACAAGCATGAGGAAACCGTGTATTACCAAGTTCAAGAGAAAGGTGGATTGAGTTAATGCTTTGAGACAGCTGGAAGAATACCTTTAGTAGGTAATTAAGGCCGATTTTATTATTTAAATAATTAAAATAACAAAAAAAATTATATCACCCTTTTTCATTCCTAATAATTAATTTATTAATTAAAATATTATATATTTTAAATTATTATTTTTTTATTTTTTTATTATTATATATTAATACCTTTTAAAGCCTTGTTCTCTTTGGTTTTTAAAAAAATCTATCTCAAAACAATTTTCCAATCAATCACTTCTCAACAATTACATCACTCATTTCATTATCAAAATACTAAAATACCCTCTATTTTAAATTATTATTTTTTATTTTATTCATATATATCAATACCCTTTAAGTCTTTTTACCAAAAATAATCATCACTTCCTCAAAATAATCACCAATCATTACCTTTTTCCCTCTCTAGATTTTTTCAAAAACCCCAATCCGAACAAGGCCTAAATGTTTTTAAAAAAAAAAAAAAATTATATTTTCTCAAAATTATTACCAATTATTAATTTATTAAATAATCTAATTTTCTCACTGACTTCAATCCAAACAAACAAGACCAAGAGTTTTTTAAATCATTACTTTCTAATCTACAATTAATTTGTATTTTAAACTAGTACTGTTCGTTCTTTTACCTCTCTTTTTAGGTTCCCAATGAAAATCCTTCATTGGCTTTAATTTTTAATAATCCTCACCATCCATTTTGTTAATTGTAAAACAATGAAATTAATGAACAAATGCATGCAAGCTGTCTCATTTTTGGGATTCTCTACAATAGACTAATCATAATCATGATGAGATTAGATTAGAATATATTTTCTTTTGTTGGCTAGCGTTACCCACTTTCTAGTTATTACAAATTTTGAACCTTGCATACAATTATTCCAATTATTGACTTTAATTTTGTTAATTAAGAGCTCGTTTGAGTTTGATGAATGTGTTTGAGTTTTATGTGAGTTTCTCCAAATAACTCTCATTTGACCAAATTTGAAAAAAACCCATTTTTAAAATTTTATTATCATATATACCCCTCCCTCTATATATTATTCACAATTCATACTAATTTATTTAAATGAAATAATTTAATTTATATTAAAATAAAATATAAAATATAATAAAATAAATATTAAAAAAATTATACTTAGGTTAATATTATCTTTTATTAATTTAAAAACAAAAATTTAAATGGATACTAATCTATAAATAAGATATATTTATAAATTAATTAATATTTTTTATTCAAATATATTTAATTTTATTTTTTAGTATAATTATTTATTTATTTGAATTATTTAAAATTTAAATGTTATATTAAATAATATGGTATGTTATAGTTGTATTTATATTGTGTTTTAATTTTTATTTAATGTAATTAATATAATTTTTTCAAATGAAACAATTTTATAATTTAATTTATGTTAAAATAAAATTTTAATGTAATAAAAAAATATTATATATATATATATTAATATAAAATTTTATTAATAAACACAATCTTATTAATTATTTATTTTTATTTAATATAATTAATATATATTTTTTAAATGAAATAATTTTTAATTTAATTTACATGATACTAAATTTTATAATGTAATAAAATAAATATTAGATATATATATATATATATATTAAAATTATTTTTTAATAATATAAAATAAAATATTTAAACATAGAATAATTTTAGTATTTTAATTATTAAAATAATTGATAAAATTAGTTATGTGATTATTAAAATTTGAGATAAAAACTGAGATTTACTCCAATAACCCAATATCAAAGTAAGCCTAAGTCACTAATTATTCCAACTATTATTCTTTCTCCAGTTTTGTATAAGTCACTAATTTTAGTATTAAGTGTAGTTTTTTTGACTCAATTATTTCTATATGATTCTGGTTTGTAATACCACCTCATAATTTGAGAGCCAAATATAATATATATATTTCAAACTTCGCCGGGTGGGTCCTCTAGAAACTCTAACATTCTAATTTTTTAAACTTCTAAGTCTATTTCTTTAACTCAATAACATATGCAAATGTTATTTTTAAAATAAACTAAAATAATATAATTTAATATAAAATTAAGCTTATGATTTATGATGTATTTTTATTAAATACAAAATGAGCTCACCTTGATTGGTATTTATAATTTTATGAAAATGTTAAATTAAAAATAACCAACTAAAATTAACTAACAACATGTTAGTTATCTTCTAAATATAGTTATTTTCCGTCCGCCTCCATCCTCAAAGAGATAAAGATAATTGAAGTACTAATTAATTGAAAAATCTATTCTATTATAAGGACGAGAATACCTAGAAATTAAAGTGTCAACAAAATGTTGGTCGAACGCTTACGACCTAGAGAATGCCTGAATCGTTGGTGCCCATTTCTTCTTCAACGACCAACACGCAAAAGGCATGACAAAGCATTTTTTTATTTCTAAAAATACTTACTCTTGTAGGAACCACCATTTTTATTCCGAAAGAAGCCACATGATCACCTGGATCCGAAGAAGAAAATTCCAACCTGCTCATCCCTAATTACCGAAGTACAAACGACGGATTTACCTCTGCAAGTTTAAAAAGGAAAATGATAAATTCGCAATTGGATACGAATATTATGATTGTATAAGAATATAATGAATTTATATATATAAATAAAAATAAATTTATTTATTCAAATAAGAGAATTTTTATAATTTATTTGATAACTATTACTTATATATGTTATTTGTTTATTATTATTTTTTAAATTAATTTTACAATTAATTATATCTAATAATAATATTTATCTAATTTTCCTTTAAATTAAATTTTACTATTTTGAAATAATTTATAAATTTTATGAGTTTACAAATTGTCAACAATTACAATATATTTTAAACTCTTATCAAATTATTTAAATCATTATTAAAATATTCTTATTTTTAATAAAATATTAATAGATTAATAATTTAAACTAAATCATTCCAATAATTTACTTTCTTATTAAACTAAAATATTTTCAAATAATTTGATTTAATTAAAATAAATCCTACAACCCATGTTATGCCAAAAGTGGTGTTCTCATTATTTAATATGGATGCCGTTCATGACAAGATTCAAATGGGTTATTTATAACTAATACTTTCTTTATTGTGAGTGGTTGTTTCGGTAAGTGTTGTAATGGATTCAAATTAAAATCATACCTTAATCTCGTACCTACATACCTACATAGTTATTAAAAATTATTATTTGAAATTTTGGATTTGTTGGTTGAAATTACCATCTTGCCCATGACTATTGACTGGTTGTCAGGATAGGCTTTGTAAGAACCATTTCTGTCCTACCCATATTTCAAACAATTTTTCCCAAACTACCCACCTTTCTCTCTCTAAATCATTAATCAACCTATTAATTAACTCACTCTCTATCTTAACCCACTAATTAACTTCTCCTCTCTCTAAACTCATTAATTAACTCCTCTCTCTCTTTCAACTATTAATTAATATCCTCACTTTTAAACTATTAATTAATTTAATTGAAATATATTATATAAATATTAAAATAAAATAACACATATGTTTTATTTTTATTTAAATCTATAAATATAATATATATAGTTCAAATTAAATACACTAAATTAAATAATTTAAATAACTATTATAAATTAAAATAAAATAGAATACATTACATAAACGGGAACTTAAAATAAAATATATTACATAAATATTAAAATAAAATACATTTCATATCAACTTTTGTAGTGATTTGTCAATCCAACTTTTGTCAATTTTATCTTTTAGTGATTTGTCCATTCAACTTTAAAGATTCATATCAACTTTTGTAGTGATTTTCCAATCCAACTTTTGTCAATTTTATCTTTTATTGATTTGTCCATTCAACTTTAAAGATTCATATAAACTTTTGTAGTGATTTTCCAATCCAACTTTTGCCAATTTTATCTTTTAGTGATTTGTCCACTCAACTTTAAAGATTCATATCAACTTTTGTAGTGATTTGTCAATACAACTTTTGCCAATTTTATCTTTTAGTGATTTGTCCATTCAACTTTAAAGATTCATATTAACTTTTGTAGTGATTTGTCAATACAACTTTTGTCAATTTTATCTTTTAGTGATTTGTACATTCAACTTTAAAGATTCATATCAACTTTTGTAGTGATTTTCCAATCCAACTTTTTCCAATTTTATCTTTTAGTGATTTGTCCATTCAACTTTAAAGATTCATATCAACTTTTGTAGTGATTTTCCAATACAACTTTTGCCAATTTTATCTTTTAGTGATTTGTCCATTCAACTTTAAAGATTCATATCAACTTTTGTAGTGATTTGTCAATACAACTTTTATAATCTTATATTTATAGTGACTTGTCAATCAAATAACTCCTCATAGTATTGAGAATTCAAATAGATTCACAAGGTTAGATTTTTTTTAGTTATGTTAGTTTGATTTTTATGTATTTGTAATTTATTATTAATACTTTTTTTATTTGTGATAGATGGATAATCTTCTCAACGAAATTGAAAGATCAAATGCAATATACAACTTAAGTGGTGTTGATGCTGATCAAAATCATGAAAATGAGTTAGAAAGTGATGAATCTGAGTGCGATGAAATACACAATGCAGAGCAAGATGACTCAGATTATAGCACCGATGATAAACAATCTGCAATAAGTGCGATAAAAGAATATCATATCAGAAGTTCTAGGAATTTTCATGTTGTGAAAAGTGATACAACACGATATGAGGCATCATGTGTTATGAAAGATTGTCCATGGAGAATTCGAGTGATGAGATCAAAGAAATCTGGGTTGTTTGTAACCACTAAACTACCTGCTGAACACACTTGTGTATTGATGACACTAGAACGAGATCATAAGAAACTAACGTCCAGAATGATTGCCGATGTAATAAAACTACAAGTAAGTATATTGAATAGTTTATTACTTATAAATTTATTCATTTTATGTCATATTATAAATTATTTTCCTATATTTATGTCAGGTTATAGATAGTCCTTATCTGAAAGTAAGCAACATCCGAAATCAAATTACATCTATGTACAACTATCATGTTAGTTACAAGAAAGCATGGATCGGAAAGCAAAAAGCAATATCATATATTTATGGCGATTGGATGACTTCTTACGCTAAACTTCCTATATTTTTTAGCGCTTTGATACATTTTAATCCAAGAACAATTGCTTTCATTGATGCTGAAGCTCATAGTACAAAACCCAATACATCTGTGTGCAAACGTATTTGGTGGGGATTTAAACCAATGATTGATGGATGGCAGCATGCTCCGCCTGTTATTAGCATCGATGGTACTTTTCTAAAAGGAAAATACAATGGGAAATTATTGATTGCAATGGGTTCTGACTCAAATAATCAACAATATCCCATTGCATATGCCTTTGTTCATGAAGAGACAACCGTCAATTGGTCTTGGTTTCTACATCATCTCCGACTATATGTTTGTCAAAATAGAAAGGGTGTATGCATTATTTCTGATCGACATGCTGGAATTATTGAAGCCATGAAAATGGTAGAAAGTGGTTTCACCGGTGAGTGGGGTATACATCGATTTTGTTTGTTGCATTTACGCAGTAATTTCTGTTCAGCTTTTCCAGGCGCACATTTGAAGATGCTCTGTTGGATGGCCGGAAGTACTTCTCAGGTACGAAAATTTGAAGCAGCAATGACGCAAATTAAAGAAATTAATCTTGATGCAGAAATATGGTTGCGAAAGATTCCACTAGAAATGTGGACTATGTCTCATGACGGAGGTTATCGTTATGGCCAAGCGACAACAAATATGGTTGAAAGTTTCAACGGACTCTTACGCTCGGCTAGATATCTACCAGTCACAGCAATGATAGAGTATACATATTATCGATCTGTGAAATTAGTCTCACAAAGACGAACTACGGCGTTTAATGACCTTCAAAATGGTCAAACTTATTGTCAAAGGTCAAGAGAATTATTTGAAACTGTTGAGAAAAAAGCATCATCACACAAGGTTATTCCATACAATGAACAAAGAGGAGTCTTCGAAATCGTTACTGCACAATACAGAACCATAAATGGATATTGGAAGGGTGGTAACAAACATAATGTGGATTTATATAGAGGTTTTTGCTCTTGTGGAAAATGGAGTAGATATCATTTTCCATGTTCACATATTGTGGCAGGTTGTTTGACATGCAACTTAGATTGGAAACAATATATTGAATCATACCACAATTTATCATCACTTTGTGAAATGTGGAAATACGAGTTTAACCCAATTCTTAATCAAGCATATTGGACGTTTCCACTCGCAAATAATTGGGAAATGTATGGTGTTCTCATTGCTGATGAAGACATGAAGAAGAAGAAAAAACCTGGTATGAGGGGTCAAAGTTTGCGTATTCGAACTGAAATGGACAACCCTCGAAAAGTGAGAGTTTGTGGACGATGCGGACAAGAAGGACACACAAGACGGAGTTCGCGATGTACTGAACGTGATTAATATTTATTATGTCTTTTATTTTATTATAATGTTTATGTAATGTATTTTATTTCGAAGTTTCAAGTTTCAAGTTTCGTTTATGTATTCTATTTTATTTTAATTTATAATATCTATTTAAATTATTTAATTTAGTGTATTTAATTTGAACTATATATATTATATTTATAGATTTAAATAAAAATAAAACATATGTGTTATTTTATTTTAATATTTATATAATATATTTTAATTGAATTAATTAATAGTTTAAAAGTGAGGATATTAATTA